>NW_012119710.1:9026965-9028093 GCF_000951035.1 Colobus angolensis palliatus | reverse complement strand
CTGGGTGCACTGAGGACCGTGAAGAACAAGGAACCTAACTTTGCTGCTCTTAGTCTCTCCCTGGTGGGCTCTGACCACAGGTCCGTCTTCTTTCTCCACAGCTCTCACCTGTGCACAGTTCCACCCTGATGGACTCATCTTTGGCACAGGAACCATGGACTCTCAGATCAAGATCTGGGACTTGAAGGTAGGACACGGTGGGCCTCCATCTGAGGCCCAGGGCCAGAGGAAGTGTTTGTGACAACGTGGTACAGATTAGGTCCTTGTGGCACCTGGCACTGAAGGTGCCATCACTGGCTATGCCTGTGTGATATGATGGTGTGGTCTGGGAGGTCCCGCTGGCTGTCCTTCCTGGAAGGACAGTGAGGGACATCTCAGGTAGGGGTTTGGTGAGCTCCATTTTCTTCCTTTCATGATCTGTGGGTGACGTATTTTACTACCCACCGCCACTGTAGGAACGTACTAATGTGGCCAACTTCCCTGGCCACTCGGGCCCCATCACTAGCATTGCCTTCTCTGAGAATGGTTACTACCTGGCTACAGCGGCTGATGACTCTTCTGTCAAGCTATGGGATCTGCGCAAGCTTAAGAACTTTAAGACATTGCAGCTGGATAACAACTTCGAGGTATGCCCTTCCCCCGCCCCACCCAGCTTTCCATTGTGTCTCCTTGTTTGTCGATTATTTATTGAATTAATCTAATTGCTTCTGCTTATCCGCAATTGCCCCATAGTTTCTGTTCCCCTTGTGTGACCTTCTCTCTTTCTGTTTCTGGCAGGTAAAGTCACTGATCTTCGACCAGAGTGGTACCTACCTAGCCCTTGGGGGCACGGATGTCCAGATCTACATCTGCAAACAATGGACGGAGATTCTTCACTTTACAGGTAGAGGCTGGTCCTGGGCTCCTGGGGTCTCTAGTGCCCAGGCCCGGAGGGAAGCCTCACTGGGTTAGGAATTTGGTTACCACGTGAGGCAGAGCTTTATGGCTAAGGAAGCAGACTGAGTCAGACTGCATGGCAGTGGATGCTAGTACTCGCTCTGCCACTTCCATGCCCTGTGGCATTAGGCAGGTTACTGAAGGGAGAGAAAACTCCTCCCTCTGAAGGTTTGATAACTGAATCTAAAATCA
>NW_012119710.1:9011890-9023030 GCF_000951035.1 Colobus angolensis palliatus | reverse complement strand
GGCCAGGCTGGTCTCAAACTCCTGACCTCATGATCTGCCTGCCTTGGCCTCCCAAAGTGCTGGGATTACAGGCGTGAGCCACCGCGCCCAGCTGTTATACTTTTATACAACTGCAAGTGTAATAGTTTTGTTTATACCTGTATCCCCACAAACGTGAGTAATGCATTGCACGGTGACATGATGATGTTTATGACATCACTTGGTGATAGGAATTTTTCAGCTCCACTGTAATCTTATGGGACCATTGTTTGTGTGGTCCATCGCCAACATGTCATTATGTGACACATGACTCTGGCATCCTGAGCTGCAGAAGGGAGTAGGGGCCTAAGGCTTCTAGGGGGTGGTGGTGACACAAGTTGTGTAGGGGGATGGGGAGGAAGTGCACTCCAGAGTCTCTCAGGTAATAAAAGTTGTCTCAGAGCAGACCTTAGATAAATAATGCATGATAGTATGTGACAAAGACTGGCATCTAGTCTTCTCTCTTGTGAGACCAGTTCATGTTCCCGGGTTGAGATTCCCAGGGAAGGGATTCATGATGTTCCTTTCAGATGATCTGCCCTTAGTCGGATAGAGAAAGAGGGTCAAGAAACAGGAGGGCAGGACATGGTCGGCGAGACCTTGCTTCAGAGCCCTCAGCATGCCAAACCACCATACTTTGGGGTATTGTTTTCTGAGATCCAACATTACTTAACCTCTCTGGAGCCTCGAAAAGTGGGGATGGTAACAGTACAGACTCAGTGGGGTTGTTCAAGTTTAGAAGAAAATACATACAGGTACTCCTTGACATACGATGGAGCCACATCCTGATAAATCCATCAGAAGCTGAAAATACCGCAAGTCGAACCATGGTAAATTGGGGACTGTCTGTCAATACATAGGTCAGAACAGTGTCTGGCACATAGTCAGGATTTGCACTTGTTCTTACTCAGCGTTGGGTCTTAGTCTGTTGTGGGACAGAGCAGTGAATAAGACAGATCCGATTTGGGCACTGATGTAATTTATAGTCAGGTTAGAAAGGCAAATGTAGATTAATTTCACACATACACATTTAGTTGCAATTATAAGTGCTAGAGAAGAAAAGTATGAGATGGTGAGAGAATGGATAACAGGGTTTCTAACCTAACAGTTACGTGGCCCTGGGTACGTGACTTTCCCTTTCAGAGCTTTAGCTCCTTCATCTAGAAAATGGGAATATTGGCACAGCTTTTAGAGTGTGGCAGCTGGTGTTGTGGAGGTGGCATGCTAATATGCTGGTTAACAGGGTGCCTGATGCTCACTTAAGATGCTGCGTGAATGGGAGCTACTGCTGTGTTTGTTGATGACATTCTCGTCCTCGGTAGCAGGTTGTGAGCAGGATACACGATACTTCTTCTTGCCCCGTATTCTCCCGAGCCCTGCTCGGTGGTGTGTGTAACAGAGGTGTCCATCTTAACAGTATGACTCACCAGTTTTCCACCCCGTACTGTACCTGGTGTTTTGATCTGGAGCTGAGTTAGGTAGCTGAAAATACAGCATGAACTTTTTAATGGGGAGTTCTTTGACTCCAGGTGTGATCCTAAATCTAGAAGGAATTTGGCCAGATGTTCATGAATTTCCTGAGTCCCATGAGGAATGTTGCCCAGCCCCATCTGCCCCTTATCTGGTCCTGCTCTGTGTTAGGGGCCTGAGCGCCCTGGGGTTGGAACCCCATGAGCTAGAACATGCCGATGGACTGTTCCACTTACGAGCAAGGAGTGAGCCCTAGGCATAAACAAGCCGAGCTCTGAGGTTTTCAGCTAAACCTAGCTGAATTGCAGTTGCCCAGAAAGCCCAGGTGAGAAGGGGGCTGGCATTGCTTTATTCATTCATCCTACCGGTGAAAAATGACAGGCCCTGAGGGAGGCACTGGGGGTAGTGTGCAGGTCAGCCTAGGGAAAACAAACAGGAGCCTGCGGTGTGATAAATACTAGTTAGGGAAGGCCTGATTGTTTGGGAACATGTTATTAGGGATCAGTGTTCAGACTAAGGAGGGTAAAGGAGGAAAAGCCTTCTCACAGTTGCCTCTTTCTTTCTTCTCAGAGCATAGCGGCCTGACCACAGGGGTGGCCTTCGGGCATCACGCCAAGTTCATCGCTTCAACAGGCATGGACAGAAGCCTCAAGTTCTACAGCCTGTAGGCCCTGGCCCTTCTGATGGAAGCTGGGCCTCATCTCAGTAGAGGGGTAGAATTAGGGGTTGGGGGGGTGGGGGGAATCTGTGGGGGGAGGGGGCTCTGTGGGGTGGGACATTCACATCATTTCACTCTGGTCTGAGTGGTGGCCTGAGAACCATGGTGGCATGGACCACATTCATCCATGCACCTCCAGGCCCCATGGGAACGGATGTGGAAGGAAGTACTGTCACCCTCTAAAGGCCCAGGGCCTCTCCCTTCCTGTCGTCCAATGGACGCGGTGGTGGCTGTTCCACACCCATTTTGTTGCAGTTCCTGTGAGACAGGAGAGGCTGAGCCAAGGGAACTGTGAAGGGGATGGGCAGGAGGGCTGTGCAGGGTTTTGTAAGCAGTGATCTAGTTTCATTAAAAAAAGAAAACAATAAACATAACCACCTCCCTGTGTCTGTCTGCACCAGGAGCACCCAGGGCTGGGAAGGTCAAGGGGAGGGAGCACATACTGGGGCACTGGCTTCCGGGAAGCCCATCTTCCTTTCCTTTCACAGCTCTTACCCTTTTTTTTTTTTTTTTTTAATTGCACAGGAGAGATAAAAACAAATCTGCAGTTGAAATCTGCCATGTCCCTGCGGTTCTTGACTGAGTTTCAAGGCCTCAAGTCACTAGTCCTGCCACTTGCCTTGTGGACTTGGTTTCCTACACAAGCCTGGAAGGGAGGGAGACCTGCAGGGAAGGTTAGCTGGACCTTGCTGGTGGAGAGGTCTGAGCATCTCCGTCAGGGTTCTTTAGTTGTGGGTGCTAGAAAGCCTGTCCTCAGCTGGCATAAGTCAAAAAGGAGATTTTTTTATTTTATTGACTGGCGATTGAAAAGCTGAGGTAGTACCGGTTTCGGGACAAAGATCCAATAATGAATGTGCCTTATAGGAAATTCCTGTAGGGTCATGTGACTGCTGTAGATTCAGGTCAGGAAAGGCCTCTGAAGTGGTGATGATGAAGCTGAAGCTGGAATGACAGAGACCTAAGAGGGGAGGAGTGTTGCAGGCAGAGAGCAGGTTTAGGGCTGGACTGAACCAGATATATGGAGGAACAGGAAGGAGGTCATGGTGGCTAAGAGGAGGAGACCATGGTGTGCAGGCTGGGGTGATTGACAGTTCCCTGACAAGGGCCATCCCAATGGAAGGTTGGGGCTGGCCGCCTGCCTGGAGTAGGGTAAGAGGATATGAGGTGAGGAAGTATGGGAGTCAGTGATTACAGACAAAAGATAGTGCTGAGAAGGGGAGCTGAGAAATGGGGTGTTACGAGGTGGGGAGCTTTAGGGGCAAAGTGGCCATGTTGTGGACGTAACAGGAGACCTCCGGGCATGTTTTGCTGGGGCAGTGTTCTGTTGTCAGGGAAGCTTGGGCATGCCGTATCTGCCTGGGAGGGTCAGGATGCCTACTAGCTAGGGAAACTTGAAAAACCCCACAGTAAAGACACCACTTAACTTTTACAAGTTGAATATAAACCACTTAACTTACACAAGTGTTTATTATTAAGAAAAGACCTGGGCCAGGTCTGGTGGCTCAAACCTGTAATCCCAGCACTTCGGGAGGTCAAGGTGGGCAGATCACGAGGTCAAGAGTTTGAGACCAGCCTGGCCAACATGGTGAAATCCCCATCTCTACTAAGAATACAAAAATTAGCCGAGTGTGGTGGCAGGTGCCTGTAATCCCAGCTACTCCTGCTAAGGCAGGAGAATCGCTTGAACCTGGGAAGTGGAGGTTGCAGTGAGCCGAGATGCTGCCACTGTACTGCCTGGGTGACAGGGCAAGACGCCATCTTAGGGTGGGAGGAAAAAAAGACCAATCATACTTTTCTTCCAAGGCAGGACATACTTAAAAAAAGGTTAGGACAACTGCCTAGTACAAGGTGGGCTAACAACAGCTACGGTTTGCAGGTGGTAGAGTGGGTTACTTGAGTGGGAGAGGATTGAGGGCACGACTGGGGGACGTGCTGGGCTAAGTTGGACCTCAGGGCTGGTACAGCACTAAAGCCAACAGTTTCTGGTTAGGAGAGGCTGAGCCAAGGGAACTATAATGTGCGTATTTCAGACCTGCCTTCCTTTCCAGGAAAACTAAGCAGGAGATACTGAAGGACAAAGGTTCTTGGGGGATCTGTTGGTTGGGGGGACGCTATAGTTACACTAAAATTTTGTGAAGCATGGTGCATGTCTATACATATGTACATTTTTCTAGAGAAGGGGAGCCCTAGTATGTGTCTCAGAGAGACTAATCTATCCCTCACCAGTTCCGAACCATTGCCCTAGAACTGACATCTGGTGCCGTCCTGGCGTCCGGGAGCCTATGTCTGGGTCGTAAGGCTCCACAGTGCATCTCATCTGGCCTTCCATCTGCGCAGTCGCATCAGCAGAAGAGCTCCATGCCTACTACCTACGTTTGCTCATTTAATTCTCTTTTTTTTTTCTGAGACTGAGTTTTGCTCTTGTTGCCTAGGCTGGAGTGCAGTGGCACGATCTCGGCTCATTGCAACCTCTGCCTCCCAGGTTCAAGCAATTCTCTTGCCTCAGCCTCCCGAGTAGCACGGATTACAGGCATGTACCACCACCACCAGGGATTACAGGCTGGTCTCAAACTCCCGACCTCAGGTGATCTGCCAGCCTCAGCCTCCCAAAGTCCTGAGATTACAGGTGTGAGCCACCACACCCAACCACTCATTTAATTCTTAAAACAACCTTGCCCTTGGCCGGGTGTGGTGGCTCATGCCTGTAATCCCAGCACTTTGGGAGGTCGAGGTGGGTGGATTGTCTGAGGTCAGGAGATGGAGACCATCCTGGCCAACATGGTGAAACCCCGTCTCTACTAAAAATACAAAAAATTAGCTGGGTGTGGTGGTGCATGCCTGTAGTCCCAGCTACTCAGGAGGCTGAGGCAGGAGAATCGAACCCAGGAGGCAGAGGTTGCAGTGAGCTGAGATTGCGCCACTACACTCCAGCCTAGCGACAGAACGAGACTCCATCTCAAAAAAAAAGAAAACACCTTGCCCTTTGCTGTCCAGCAATTCAGCAGACTCTTGGTCCCTGCATACCATGTGGACTTCATACCTCTCTTCCTTTGCAGAATGGAGCAGAAGGTGGGAGCATAGTCCTGGCACTGGACTGTGTGGCTTTGAATCCCAGTTCTGGCACTTAGTAGCTGCAAGACCTTGGACAGATTATTTAACTTTTTTTCTGTTGGAGTTTCTTCATCCAGAAGATGGGGGTAGTGTACTTACTAGAGATAGAGTAAGGATGAAGTGAATGTGACAAGTGCTTAGAATGGGGACTGCACATCATAAATAATACATGTTTTTAAACTTGCTGCTGCTACTATTACTGTTACCACCCTACTGTTCCCTGTCCCTGGAGTCTGCCCTCCCCAGAGACAGGCCAAGTCCTTCAGGAAGCCTCTGGAGCCCATTGCTGCCCTGCCAGGTGAGTAAGTTTTCTTGGAGCCCATGGTTCATGCCTTTAGCATAGTGCTGTGTTACCTGGAAGGTGTTTGCGCATTTGTCTTTCTTAACTAGATTTTAATCTTAAGGGCAGGACCATGTATCCATTGCTGTCATTTCTCTCTTCAGCTCATGTCACACTGCTGCTAAGTAGCAGATTGAGAAGTTCAACCTTGGGGCTCAGTCCAAAGCCCAGACAACATCTGTCTCTTTCTTTGATAAGTAAACACAGAGGGCTTGACAGAATGTTAGTTTTATCAACCAAAATGAAGAGCTATCACCTCCTGCCACAGCTCACCAGATGTTGGCCCAGGTGCCTTGTAGGTGAACCTTTTGGAAGTAGATCTTGGTTAGGGGGTGGTGGATTCTAAAGGACCCGCCCACATTGTCTAGCTAGTGAGTTTTGTGTTTAGGACCCAGCAGCAGTCAGTAGTCCCAGGTGTCCGAAGGGAAATTGTTTGGTGGTGTAATCAGCGCTTACTGCATCCTTTGTGCACTTGAGCCTTTGGGGATCAAGCCCTGCCTAGCCTCCACTGTTGAAGGTGAGGAAGCATCTGTATTGTTCCTGAGCTTGGAGCACTAATCAAGGAGGTCACCTGGGGGCAGTGTAGTCACACCCGTCTCCCCAGTAACGCTGGTGCTGTGATGGAGCTCCTCACAGTGAGTACCACAGAGTGACCCTGCCAGACAGGTGGTGCTGTCCCCGTTCTACAGATGAGAAGACAAGCTCAGAGAAGTGCCTTGTTTAGGCCACCCAGTAAATAATGCAGCTAGGATTTTTAAGCCATGTAACTTCCGAGACCAAGCTGATGAAGACAGGCACGGGCAGCTGATGACCCACTGCACGCCTTTCCAGGAGGTAGTGTCATGGTTAAATGCAGGTTCTGGATCCAGCAGCCCAGGTTTGAATCCCAGCTGTGCACCTTTCTGTGATGTGCATCTTTATGTCTCAGGCTCTTCATCTGAAAAATAAGTTCTTCGTAGGGCTCTTGAGAATTAAGAGCCCTACAAAGCGCTCATTCATTTTGGCTGATATAACTAACATTCTGTCAAGCCCTGTGTTTACTTACCCAAGAAAGAGACAGACTTCGTAGGGCTCTTGAAAATTAAGTAAACTGATTTATGTAGAGACGAGGCACTCAGTAAATGTTTACTACTGTGCATTTTCCCTGCTCTGCCTGCACTGGCATTACCCTTGAGATTTAACTGTATTGACACACATAGCCAAGGTCATGGTGGTCCTTGACACTTGACACCTATCGTATAAAGGCATGGTCTGACTGCCTTCTCTGCTGTGTTAATAAACTAAGGCTCTGTTGACACAAAGTGGCTGGACCATAATCCAGGCACGGAGACAGGAGTCAACAGAGCAATACAGACATGACGCTAGACTTCTGATAGAGGTGCCAGCACAGAGGACAGGGTGTGCAACAGTTTAGGACGTCAGGTGGACCTGGGGGAGGTGACACAGCCACATTTTGAAGTGGAAGGTGACACAGCCACATTTTGAAGTGGAAGTTCCCTAGGTGGACACAGGACAGAGGAACAGGGTAGCGGTGTCTGGTGTGAGCAAAGGCGCTGGCAACCCCACCCCAACGCCTAGACAGGGTTTGATCCTCAGAGGGTCAAGTGCACAAAGGATGCAGTAAGCACTGATTACACCACCAAACAATTTCCCTTCGGACACCTGGGACTACTGACTGCTGCCTCGGTGAGAAAGCAGGTTCGAGGGAACAAGCAGCTGGGGAAGGAGGAGCAGCACCGTGGTTGGAGACAGGCCCAGCAGATTGTAGTAAGGTAGGCCAGGAGATTAAAAGTTTTCTGAAATATTCACCCCAAAGTGTCTAAAAGTGTACCTGTACAGTTTAAAGAATAGTAAACATCTTTGTATCCACCCGCCAGCTGAAGAAAACATAAGGGGCCATCGGTGTGTTCCTCAATGAATGCATCCCTCCCTGCCCCTGCGGAGAAAACCACTACCCTGAAATTGGTGCTAATCATTCCTTTGTTTTTCTATACAATTTGACTACTACATTGGGGTTTTGGGGACTGATTTTTGAAATTGATATAAATGAAGTCATTCAATCTAGTTTATTTGATTTCATCTTCTCAGCATCGTCCTTGAGAATTACCTGTATTTACACATGTAGCCCTAGTTCATTCACTACTGGGAAAACAAAGGAAAATAGCCAAGCAGAACTCACACCAGGGTACTGTGACAGCATTTACTGAAGGTAGGAGCAGCTGCAGATATGCCAGTCCTGCGTGGTGCATTCATTCTAGGACTGCACGCCGGGAGAGGGATCCTGGCCATTGGACTATGGAGCTGTTAAGCTGCATGATTAGGAAGCTCAGCTCCTCCTCCTGCTGTGATCAGGGCTCTAGGGTCTGAGTTTTGCTGTTGCAGTTATTTGATGTGGTCAGCCAGCAGCAGGATTTACTGCAGTGTGTTTATGGCTGGAGGAGCATCAGCCCTTCCTCTGACATGATTAAAGGGCTGGGGTCCAAACTTTGTAACTGATCAGTGTCTTAGGCACTTAGCAATGGCTAGATTCCATGGAACCTTGTAAGGGGCCAACTCCTTTCCTGGGAGGCCAGCCTGCAAGGGACAAACAGGTTAACTCTTACCTGTCATTCATTGTAGAATAGGATTGTAGGAATATTGCAGAATGTATTTATATGTTCTAGTGTTCATGATGGACATATGGGTTTCTAGTTTTTTATTTTTCTTTTGCTATTATAGTGTTTCTGTGAACATTCTGGTGCAAGGGTTTTTCTAGGTTAGGAGAGGACTTATGTATTAGGGAATGACAATTTTTCAACATAGGTATACCAGTTTATATTCTAATTAACATTGGTAGAATGTTCCTGTCTTCATACCCTCACCAATGCTTAGTATTTTCTGGCTTTTTAATTTTTGCCACTCTGGTGGGTGTATAATATTATCTTGAAGTTTAATTTTTCACATTAATGATTACTGTTTTTTTTTTTTTTGAGACGGAGTCTCGCTCTGTCGCCCAGGCTGGAGTGCAGTGGCCGGATCTCAGCTCACTGCAAGCTCAGCCTCTCGGGTTTATGCCATTCTCCTGCCTCAGCCTCCCGAGTAGCTGGGACTACAGGCGCCCGCCACCTCACCCAGCTAGTTTTTTTGTATTTTTTAGTAGAGATGGGGTTTCACCATGTTAGCCAGGATGGTCTCGATCTACTGACCTCGTGATCTGCCCGTCTCGGCCTCCCAAAGTGCTGTTAGCCAGGATGGTCTCGATCTCCTGACCTTGTGATCCGCCCGTCTTGGCCTCCCAAAGTGCTGGGATTACAGGCTTGAGCCACCGCGCCCGGCCAATGATGACTGTTGAAGTTGAACATCTTTTCAGCCACCTACAGACCATTTGAGTTTTTCCTCTTGTGAAATGCCTGTTAGTGTCCTTTGCCTAATTTTCTATTTGTGTTATCTTTTTCTTGATTCGTAGCAGTTTTAAACGTGCTTTTTTGGACAGTAATCCTTTGTCAAGAATGTATTGCAACTGTCTTCTCACTTTGTGTGCTGACTTTTCACTATTTATTGTATCTTGTGACTTCTTGTGAGGTGCTCATCTTGTTTGTAACTTGGTCTGTCAGAATTCTCTGGGGCTTTGGCTGAAATCACCTTTCAGACAGGACCTGCGTTTGCTTCTTCCTGAAGCCTGGGAATCACTTTCTTTATCGCCCCACCTGGGATCACTTTAAATTAAATTCAGCCCTTGAGGTTTGTTCCTAGATTGAACCCGAGGGGTTCTCCTTTCTCTTCTCTCCTTCAGTCTGAGGATTTGACTGCACACGCCAGAGTAGAGGGTATTACACTTTGCATTCTCAGGGTGATTTTTTTTTTTTTTCAATACATCCAGCCCCAAGATAAAAATAGGCAGGATTCCTTGCTGCCCACTCATGTCAGAGGCTTGTTTCTCCTTCATTACACTGAGGACTGGGCCCTCTGGAGTTCCAGCTTTAGAGGAGGCCCTGCGTCTGGACTTGTTGCCTTTGCAGTCTCCAGGCTTGATCTGTAGTCCCCTTTACTCATCAAAGCAGAAGGCCAAGGTCTCCAGGGTCCTGCAGTACTTCCCAGAATAGAAGCTGATTTTACTTCCCAGAGTTTTTGCTTTTTATTTTTGGCCTATCTGCATGCCTCATTCCTCATATTAATTCAGCAGTAGTCTAAGGATATTTTAAAATATTTATCATCTGGTGTTCTAGTTGTTTACTTCAGGTTGATCCGAGTATCTAGTGTTCCTACTGCTGGAACAGAAGTGGCACTTTTCCATGAAATACTCTCACATAAGGGTCCAGACAGGGAGTTGAATTCAGCTGAAGTAAAAGGCAGTGAAGTATTCTGTTGCCTTTATTAAAAACAAAGCAGCATGAAGGTAATTTGCTCTCAATGTGTAATGTAAATCTATGGGAGCTGGTGGGGGCGTGGGGAATAGAAAGGCAGGGGATTCCCTTAGGTCTTATATAGATACAGCCACAGCCTCTGCCCCGGTCCCCACCTCCCCAAAAAGGCAGGAAGAGACAAAACCTGACAGGCCCTGAGCAGCTCTGCTTCCTGCCACAGGTCGGAGACAGTGGTTATTGTCCCCATCGGGTCTGCTGAATTGTTCTCAAGGCCCAGCAGGGGCCTGCTCACATCAGAAGGCGGTAAGAAGGGAGAAAGAGAGCTTTAAATTGGGCAACATTTAGACTAGATTTTGTTATCTGGGAAAGCCAAAGTTTAGATTGCTTCCCCCGAGAGAAAGCTAGTGCTGCAATGAACTTCGTCGTTCATATAGTTTGTATGTTTGTTTCAGTAAACAGACTCCTTTGACATGGAATTGTTGACAAAATCTATGAACAATTTATCAGTTGCCAAAATCATGTCCCTATATACACTTGGAAGTAGGAGATAAACAATTGCATTGTTACTGGAGTATCACAATAAAGCAAATGGATACTTCGATGATTATATAGGATAGGGGAAAGTCTTTGCTATACTCAAAA
Source organism: Colobus angolensis palliatus (assembly GCF_000951035.1). Lineage (NCBI taxonomy): Eukaryota > Metazoa > Chordata > Mammalia > Primates > Cercopithecidae > Colobus > Colobus angolensis. The sequence continues at coordinate 9,012,388 of NW_012119710.1, read as the reverse complement.
ATACAAATATGAGAGGGAAAAATTCATTGTTACATAATCCTTTCTGAGATAACCTGGCAGAGAAAAACCAATGGCCAATTAGATGGAAAATTTATAAAATGAGGATGCCGCCCCCTTGATTTGGGAAAGTTCTTTACAGATGAGGAGAGAAATAGTGGAGAGTAGATAAAAGACATGAAGGGTAGTGACACGAGTGGCTAGAAAGATGCTTGACTTCTAATCAAAGAGAATCCCTTCAAAACAGCCAATGCCATTTGCCTTATGATGCTCAGATAGGCAAAGATTTATAGTGTTACTGGCCTGTGGTGGCAAGCCTGCACAGTGGGGTTGGGCGGGGAGATGGACAGTCCCGAGCCCCATGGTCATAAGAGGTATGGTCTTGACCCAGCAGTTCTAAGACTGTCTTTCAAGAAAATAGTATGCAAAGAACTATATGCTTAAGTAATTGTGTTCAACACTTGTCTTTTTTTTTTTTTTTTTTTTTTTTGACTGGAAGCT
>NW_012119710.1:8978607-9010676 GCF_000951035.1 Colobus angolensis palliatus | reverse complement strand
GATGGTCTCGATCTCCTGACCTCGTGTTCCACCCGTCTCGGCCTCCCAAAGTGCTGGGATTACAGGCTTGAGCCACCGCGCCCGGCCCTAAGCATTCTTATTAACTCATTTTATCCAATACTTCTATTGGAATAGACATTAACCTCATTTTACAGATGAGAAATCTGAGGCCCAGGGAAGTTGAGTAACTTACTGAGTATCACACAGCTAGTAAGAAGCCAGCTCTGGGGTCCACATGCTTGACCAGTATTCTGAAGACAGGAAAGGCTGAGTAGGCCCGAGTCGAGTGAGTAGAGGGTTCATGTATCAAGACCACAGACATGACCTGAGCATGTTAGCTCCCCTTGTAACAGCTCTGTAAGCTCGTGCTCTACCTGAAGTCCAGAGAGGTGTCTGAATCCAAGTTCAGCCTTCCCTGCCAGATTCTTCTCCCTGTCCCCTTGAGGCCAAACCCTAGCGTCCGGCCCCCTTCTCCACCTAGAAGATCCACATGTCTGGAAAAGACTGCTGCCAAGTCAGAGATGAAGGCCCATGCCGTGTATGGGCAAACTGGGCTCAGCGGCATAGCCAGCACTGGTACGGACCTGTCTGGTGGCCATGCCCACCATGGCAGGCAGTGTCAGGGCCAGCAGGCTGCCATTCCTCCTGTACCAGCCCTTCCCACATGGACTAGTCTTGGGAGGCCGGGGGAGGGGATGGGAGGCTGTGATCACAAATGCAGCTTTTACAGTAGGCTGGCAGGCTCAGGGGGTCTGTGAAGTTCTCCTTCAACTCAGCCTTAGAGTTCCCTGTATCCACGACGGCAGCTGCTCAGGGTGCTTTGAGGATGCCCTGGCCAGAACCCCTGTGTCTGTGAGGAGGTGACAAGCCTTCACAAGCCATTTGCCCAGCTGTTGCTGTTCTTTGCCAACATCTTAACCCCAGTATCTTTGTCCTGTTTGCTCTGCCTGAAATGCCACCATTCCTTGTGAAGAGGGAGAGGCTCCCGAGTTAAGCCTTGGGGGATGTTGGCCTCTGTGCAGGGTGTGGCACATATGAAGTATTTGTAATCAACATCACAGTTCTGGAAGGACAGCTGACTTAGGACGTTTCTCACGTAAGAAATCGTTCTGTTCTAGTGGTCACAAATAACTTCTCCACACCTGGTTTCAGTAGGTTTGAAATGATCGTTTATTGAACCCATTCACTGTTTTCCCAGAGCTTCTGGACCCAGGTCTGGCTCAGTCCCGCAAAGACACCAAACCCAAGGACCAGGGCAACAGCTGGCAGCAAAAGGACCATCCAAAGGAGAGGCCTCAGGCTGGAGTTCCCGTTGGAGTCTGTCAGAGAGAAGGGATTGGCAGGACTGGGTGAGGCCCCTCCAGCCCTCCCCTCCACCCCAGAACTTTGTATCACACTGGGCAGAGCTGAAGCTGCCTTTCTGCAGATGAGGTGGACTATGTCTGTCTTCACTTAGTTCCCCACTGACTGCAGTGACACCATCTCTTGCCCTCAGCTATGGCCGGAGCATCCCCGTTTTGTCAGCACAGTCTTGAGGGCTGGGAGTGGGTAAGTCCTGAGGGGCCCATCCAGAAGCCCTCATACCTGTGGGCCCAAGTGTGGGCTCCTGCCCATCAGAATCCTCAAAGCCCACTGGCCCCGGAGAGCTCACGATGTCCTGGGGCCTGGCAGTGTCATTACGGTGACCTGAGGATCGTCGCTGTCCTGCCCAGGGGAAGAATGAAATCTTGAGCTTATCTCCTGCCCCTGTGGCCCAAAAGCCAGGCACAGGCCTGAAGATGTATGAAGGAACAAATGCCACTCGCACCCCAGACTCACTTGCAGTCCCAGCGCTGCACGCACTGGAGCAAGTCTCCAGCCCTGAGGTGTGGCAGGCAGAGGCGCTGCAGAACAAGTAAACCTGGTGGGAGGAGAAGAACATCAAAGTGGCTGGTTCGGTGCCACCGGGCAGGAAGCACAGAGGCAGGGACATGGGATCCCCAAGCTGGGCCAAGTCTAGGCTGTTGCTGTTCAGGCAGGGAGAAATCTGAACTTTTTTTTTTTCTTGAGACAGAGTCTTGCTCTGTTGCCCAGGCTAGAGTGTAGTGGCCTGATCTCATCTCACCGCAAGCTCTGCCTCCCGGGTTCACACCATTCTCCTGCCTCAGCCTCCCGAGTAGCTGGGACTACAGGCGCCCGCCACCTCGCCCGGCTAGTTTTTTGTATTTTTAGTAGAGACGGGGTTTCACCGTGTTAGCCAGGATGGTCTCAAACTCCTGACCTCAGGTGATCCACCCGCCTTGGCCTCCCAAAGTGCTGGGATTACAGGTGTGAGCCACCGCGCCTGGCCGAAATCTGAACTTCTTGACCAAGACAACGACTGCTGCCCATGCTGAGGCAGTGCAGAGCTGAATGTGTTCCTTCCTGATTTGAAATCCGCACCTTCCCCCATCCCCAAGGTCCAAGTCTGCAGTGGAGTGCCCTGCAGGCAGGGACCACCGCACCTCAGAGAGCCCCAGTCCTTGGCAGGCCTGCTCTACCAATGCTGCCTCTGGCTGCACAGCCCCCAGGAGGGCTGGATCTCTCCCTTCCACCTGGCCTACTGAGGGAGACAGCAAATTCCAAGGAGGTGGGGCTTGGCCAGGCAGCAGGAGAATGGATATTTGCCCTCCGTTTGTGACCCCCAAGACCAGTCACTGGGAGAAGAGGGGAAGGCAGATTACCACTGCTTCTGGATACACAAGGGCAGGGGCAGTGCCCTATGGGAGCAGAAACAGGAGGAGCTGAGCTGACCCAGCAGGCCTCACCCACGGGCACCCCTCATCCAGGTAGGTCAGCGTCTCTTGGATCAGGAGGCAGCACACAGCAGAGATGAGAATGAAGCTGCCCTAACCAGTGCTCACCAGTGAAATCAGTCTACATGTGACATAACAACAGGCAGTGATTGAAAAATCTCGAGATTTGGGTATGTGATGCGAAAGATACGCTGTTCAACAGGACAAGAGTTACAGTGCGTCTGTCACCTGTGGGGCCATCTGTATATTACATAGAAAACCTAAATATACCGTAAGTTTATCTACGTTTACCTTCTGGAGACATTGCTAAGTTAAAGAAAATTCAAAGCAGAATTACATGGAACACATTATCATTTCTGGAATCAGAAGTGAGGCGAGGCTACCCTAGAACATCATGACCAGAGTTCAGATTTAGGGCTGATTGCAGCACAGGCAGCGCTTTCCTTCCTCCTGGTGGTGGTTATGGGTTACCTCTTGCTGACCCGAAGCCCGCTGCCTTCCATGACACCTGGTAGAAGCCAAGCCCCATCCCAGAACTTTGTCCACATAAGTCCACGGGGTGCCAGAGGGATTTGGCAACCAGCTCCTCCCCAATTAACACATGGGGCCAGGCATGCAGCAGCCGGGGCTTCTTACCGGTCCTCTGAGGGCTCTCTGGGAGCCCGAGTCCAGGAGGGCGAAGGTGGCAACAGTGAATCTCTGGTAGTGAGACTGGAAAGGTGTGGCCCCATCCAAGGCTACCATTTGGGTTCTGTAGCTGTCGCCCTCGAAAGGGCATCTGAGAAGAGAAGTCAGAGAGGCTGTTTACAGGAGGCAGAGCAGGTTGGGGGAGCATGGGGACACTTACCCGTCTGACAGAATGGGCCACTGGGGCTGCTGGAAGGGGTTGGCACTGGGAGCGCCCCAGCACTGGTACAGCAGCAGGACCAGGTTGGGGTCTGTCCGCTGCAGAAGCCGGACCTCCACATGGACTGGTTCTCGGAGCAGCCTCACGATGGGATAGTCGTCCTCCCCATAGTAGGCGCTGAAGGTCTTGTCTGCAGGGAGGGTGACTCATGAGCCAGGGTGGACTGTGCATCGGGGGAGTGGGGGCCAGGAGAGAGCAGGGATAGCATAGCATACCCTTGGCGATCCGCAGTTCAAGTCGCAGGGGGCCGGGCTGGGTCACAGGGGCAGGCGACGGGGGTGGGAAAATGGACGCCCAAATGGGCAGGAAGTCACTGGCGTTGAAGACGCAGCGCACATGAAGCCTGAAGTCCACGTGCAAGAGGGTGGGGGAGAAGACACAGAATCAGAGCATCCTGTTTATGTGATAAACTAGGCACCAACTCCGTGGGTGCAACAAACAGGGTACTGTCCAGCAGGGCAGATGGATGCTACTTAAGCAACACTCAGCATTTCCAAGGCCGGCTCAGGAAGCTCACCCAGCCCCATCCTCTGCCCACCTGGTCTCCCTGGGATGGCTCAAGCCTGTTATGCCAGGCCCTGAACCTGGTGGGAGGATACATCAGGATACAGACAGGCCCTCGGGGGGCTGGCACCTTGTTGGGTCTGCCCTGGATACCCACAACTGCCTGCTGTGCCATTCGAGGCCCCTGGAGCCTGACAGTTGAGGCTGGCAGACGAGCCTAGGCGCTCTGCTTCCCAACAGACCTGGGTTTGAGTCTTCTTAGCATTTACAGGCTTTGGGACCACAAGCAAGTCTTTTAACCTAAGCCTCAGTGTCCTCATTTGTAAAATGGCTGTGACTGCCTCCCTTTGAGGGCGCTGAGACTGAGTGAGATCACAAGATGATGCACCTGTGTCTTCATGGTCCTTGTAGTTGCAGCTGGTCTGCCACAGCCTAAGGGCCACAGTGTCTAGCGTCTTCCTCACTAGCCTAAGGGCCATGGTGGCCGCTCCTTCACACTCGGGCGGGCCCACATCCTCCTAGCACCCCAGAGGCCTGGCACCGAGGAGGTGCTAAGTAGGCATAAGTGGCTCACCCCTGTTCAGAAGGACTTGCGTCTGAGCCCTCTGGCCTAGTCCTGCCGGCTGCAGCTGTTCCCCTGACTTCTGCCTCCCTTCAGGAATCCCCAGCCCCTCTGTGTTGTAGTCTGGCTGACTCCCATAGCTCTTACATCAGAGAGTCGAAGGCATGACACAGACTTGTCCGCCACCATTTGGCCCAATAAGAACTTAAGGGTTTTTTAAATTAAAATTAAAAAAAAAAAAAATAGAAATGGGGTCTCACTGTGTTGCCCAGGCTAGTCTTGAACTTCTGGCAATTCTTCCACCTAGGCCTCCCAAAGCGCTGGGATCATAGGCGTGAGCTACCCCCTCTGTGGTACTTAGAGCTTTAAAGCCAAATACATTTGAACTGTGACACAGTCCCCTGCTCCCCAACCCTCACGGCAGGGCGGGAAGGGGAAGGAGATACGCGGGCGTCCACGCAGCGTCAAGCACAGGATTTCTACAACCCATTGGCTAATGCACTGGCTCTGTCCCACAGGCTGAGCGGGCTGAGGTGAGGTGCTTTGCCCTTGGTCACACAGGTTCAGAGCCAGGTGTCACAGGCAGATTCCCTCGGGTCACCCCTACTGGCATCCTGGGCACCTGGGTTGGTTTTGCCTCGAGTCAGCAGGTCCAGGAGGCCCCTAACAATGAGGGGTTCCTCCCCCACCCAGTTCCTCTCCCACCACATCCTCAGAGAGGTATCTTCAACTTCATCTGTGGCTTCTTAACCTGACATTAGGAGGGGCAACAGCCGTAGCCTCAGCCTCCTCCTGGGACCTAGAAGGGGATGCTTTCAGTTGCTCTGAGCTTGGTTCTTAGAGAGACCAAGACAGGGCTCTCTCAGGACTCCAGCCCTCTCAGGACTGGTCATGGGCTTCTAGCCAAACCCTGCAGGCCAGGCACAGAAGGCCCCCACTTAACACTCACGTCTGCCCTGACAGAGGGATATTTCTCCTGCCTATCAGGGGAGGCTGGGAAGAGGTGGGCCCCTTGCCTAAGATCACATAGCCAGGTAACAGCAGAGCCGGGGTTTGAGCCCAGATAGCTCGAAGCCTGTCCTGAGCTCTCCTGTGCCCCCTGACACCCTAGCACAGAGCCACGCCTGTAGGAGGAGGGCTGCCCTCACTGGAAGGTGCTGTCCCGTGTGATGGAACCCTGTGGCCCCTTTCGGACGTGGATGCCAGACACCAGCCAGTTCTCATAGATGAGCTGGCCGCCAGCCACCTGTGGGAAGAGACAGCTGGGTGAGGCTTTCTCGGGGGGACCAGGCCCCAGCCTGTGGTCCCGGCTCCTACCTGCACTGTGGTTCCACAGTGGGTGAGAGGGAAGTAGAAGACCACGAAAGCTTCCGTGTGCTGTGTTGGGGAGCAGCTGGTGGGGGCGTAGGCCAGGTGGACGTTGGCCAGTGTCATCCTGTGTGTCAAGGCCATTTCTTGGGACACCACAAGGATGAAGTAGCCATCACTGAAGCACTGGAGAGTAGCTGGGACAAAGGCAGATGAGGGCCTTGGGGTTTGGTGTCCATCCAGCACAGAGACAGGGGATGTCTGGGTGGCAGCCAGGCTTTAAGTGTGGGCCCGGAAGTCTGGACGCTTACTCTCTACTTAGGCTGGTGTTGACCCCAGCAAACCCTTTATGGACTGATTTTTCTCATCCATGAGACAAATGAGTTGAACTACACTCTAAAAGTAGGCTCGCCATATAATCTGTTATCCAAACCAGGGTGCTTTAGATCTGAAAATACAGATGTGTGTAAAGGTAGATCTATTAATACTTCCTGGGATAGTTGTTATAAGGCCAGCTGGGACCTGTGACCGCCCCATCTAAAGGTCTCCTCTGCCATCTGCTGTGGGAGTTGGGCTCTCCAGGAGGAGGATGGGAAGCAGTTTCCACCAGCTGGAGGAGACAGCTCTCCTTCCGCTTCAGAATCCAGGAGACCGGGATCGTGCTGGGGTAGGAGGTTGTACCTGTGTTGCCATAGTAACAGGGAACCTCTCTGGTGTTGTCATAGCAGCAACCAGCCTGCTGACAGGCTTCCTTTGAAGTTCTTCTCACGATGCAGGGGAGGTGCCCCGAGGCCACCTGGCACTGCTCCTGGTTCAGGTGGGTACCTAGAGTTGGGACAGAGCAATGAGGCTGAAGGCACACAGTTTGCAAATCGTGGCCCTGGAATTGAATCTTGGGAACCTGCTCCAGAGCTTATGCTCTTAGCCAGCACACTAAACGTCCTCCCTCAAAACTGCATATTACTGACATTTCTAGAGAACGTTTTCTGAGAACCACATGTTGCTGGCAGTGGTTTCAGTGAGTTTCTGCCTAAAATTAGGAAACAATTTTACAAGACTTCTTCTAGCTTTAGTGTACCTATACATGTTTAAAGCTGTTTTCCAAATACTACAAAGGAATAAAGGAATCATCTTTTTCTAAAAAAAAGAAAAAAACAAAAAAAGAAATGGCTTCTTAGAGCCCCAGTAAAAGGCTGTTAGGCCACCCTGTACTCTAGAAGGCCCCAGGCAGAAGGTAAGTACACTCAGATGTCCTGCGTACCTATGTAATCTGGTTTGTTCACATCCCAGTGTTCCAAGGGGCCCCAGTGGGGTTGAGCCAGGGTGGCGAGGGCAGGTCCAGGTCCAGGGGATGGTAAAGCAGGGGTTGGGTGGACAGAGCTGTGCCCTGGGTCCAGTGGGCTGGGAAAGGCATGGCCAGAGCCTGGTGAGGTGTGGCCAGAGGTGGGGAGGGAGGGAAGGGTTTGTGGAGTCGAGACAGAGAACATGGTGGGTGGTGCCAGCTGGGAGTCCAGAGTCCAGGAGTGGTCAGGTTTGGGACAGATCAGGATAGTGTCTTGTGCCACATCCACACGACCATCGGGCAGCACAGCCTCCATGAACACGCTCAGGTGGAAACGCCCATTCTGCAGGTGAGAGGCCAGCAGGGAGCAGCAAGGTGAGGCCACCTAGCATACCCAGGCAGGGGACGGGCCCACGAGAGCTGAGCTGCCCGTTAGGCAGGGAGCTGGATTCATAGTGGATCCCAGAAAGTACCTTCCAGGACTTAGTTTCCACCACCCACCAGCTCAACAGATCTTGGGCTCTGGTTCCATGAGGGGCCTCTTCAGCCTGAAGTGACACTAGGGCAAGCTTGCTCCTGCACCAGAGCACGGACCCCTACCTTCTCCAGCACGTGGCAGCCTCTGTAATCAGCCGAGAAGACTGCAGGCTCCTGCGGCCTGGAGGTGACCCAGTGGTAGCAGATGGAGCAGTTGTTGACATCAAATCGGTTCCCAAATTCATCTGCAGTGGGGGAAGGGGAGGGGCCAGGGATGTTGAAGGGTGCAGGGAGGGGCTGCTGGGGTCCCGGAAGGAGCTCCCACTCAGCAGCCAGACGACCTCGGTACTCGCCTTAGCTTTACTGTTGGTTTGTTGTGTGGTTTCAGGCAAGCCCACTCCCCTCTCTGCTCTCAGCTTCCACAGCTGTAAAGGGATGGGGGGGTCTTAGGATCTTTCTAGCTAGGGTTCCCTGCTCATAGCAGACGGCAGCAGGCAGGCACGAAGGTGAGGTGGAGAAGGGATACACAGGGTCTCAGGCACCGGGCTATTTCATATCACTTCTTTTAAGCTTAGTTATCTGCATCCTGTGGCTGAGGCAGCTGAGGAAGGGAGGGTGCATAAACTTTCTCAGGTGCACACAATGAGGGGCAGAATGAGGATTTGAATCCTGGGCTTTGTAGAAAGATCTGAACCCATTTCCCAGGTTAACTGTCGCTGCTGCAGTCACTCGGAGACACCCCCTGGGTGTCCACCCCCGTTGGCCCAGAACAGCCTGGGCACACTCTGGGTGTGGGCATGTCCCCATGCCCTTGTTCCATGAGCACAGCCAGGTTCATCTTCCCCACCTTGCAGATGAGGAAACAGAGGCTTATGGGTCAGGTCAGTTGTCCAAGATCACACCCGTTTAGAAGCTGCAGATCCAAACCCCAATTCCAAACCCACACCAGGCCACGCTCACTAGGTCCTGCTGCTGAAAGTGGTTTATGGACCCTCAGCCTCAGTATTGACCAAGTGTGGTTAGAGATGCAGAGCCTAGGCCTGCAGTGGCTCATGTCTATAACCCAAGCACTTTGGGAGGCCGAGGCAGGCGGATCACCTGAGGTCAGGAGTTCGAGACCAGCCTGACCAATATCGTGAAATCCCATCTCTACTGAAAATACAAAAATTAGCTGGGCGTGGTGGCACACACCTGTGGCCCCAGCTACTAAGAGGCTGAGGCAGGAGAATTGCTTAAACCCGGGTGGTGGAGATTGCAGTGAGCTGAGATCGTGCCACTGCACTCTAGCCTGGGGGACAGAGAAGTGAAAGAAGTGAGAATCTATCTCAAAAAAAAAAGAGAGAGAGAGAGAAAATAAATGCAGAGGCTTGGCCCTGCCCCAGGCACACTGAATCAGAACCGGCACCTCAACAAGGTGGCCAGGTGTTTCCCACGCACACTAACGTGGGAAAAGCTGCCCTGGGTGATGATTCTCCTCCTTGCCCTTTTCTGCGGTAAGGAGGTGGGGGGCTGGACACCCCCAGGCTGGAGGGAGTCCTCTGTTCTTGCTCCTTCTCCAGGGGAAGGGTCCCAGCTCCCTTCTGGTAGCAGCCTGTGGCCAGGGAGGCGGGGGCCAGGGCTCTGCCAGCACTCACCCACCACCTTGAAGCGGAGAGTCTGGCCTGGCCGGGGGAGCACCAGCAGCTGCATTCCCTTGATCCCACAGTCGTAGCTGTGCCGGAGGCCTGGGAGGCCAGGGTCAGGCTGGAGCCGCCTACCCAGCCCCAGGGTGGCAACCAGCAGCAGTAGGGCCACATGGTAACCCCAGGTAGTGGCTGAGCCTCCTGCCATGAGACGCCACAGACACACCCCTTACTCCCTCACCACCAGAGCGGGGCCCAGGCCTTTTATGGAGGAGGTGGCAAGTGGGAGCCTCTAAGGGCAAAGGGGGCCCACCTGGAGGAGCCCCCACCTGGCCACCAGGGACTGTGGTGAAACTCCTGCCCCAAAGGCTGGGGGAGGCAGAAAGCTGCACGTGGCCCCTGACCCTGGCTTTCTGTCCCACAGCTGTGGCTTTGGAAGGGAGGAGGGAGCTTCCCAGGAAACTGAGGCTGCAGATGGGCTGTGGGAAGGGATCCAGGGCTGGGAGGTGGCCCTGCAGACCTCAGGCCCTCTGCTGTCTCCCTCCCACCCCAGCCTTTCCACATTCCCTCCCTGCTCCAACAGGCTCTCCAGGGCCTCCTTCCTGCCTTGAGGCCTCAGGACCACTGGGAGCTGCAGGCCTGGTCAGTGCAGTCACAGCTCCTCAGGCAGGGCTGTAGGGGCAGTAGAGCAAGACCAGGAAGACATGGCCCTCAGAGCTGGCAGCAGAATGGGGGCTGCAGGTGAGTAAACAGACCAGTATCACCTCCAAGGGCTCTCCTCAGGATTCAGCCGGTCAGTATGACGATGACGATGACTAATCAAAAATAACAAGGACAACTAAATGTAATGTGTCATCTGGATGGGATCATGGAGCAGAAAAAGAAACTAAAAGCGAAGAAAGTGGATTTTAGTTAATAATAATGTGCCCACATTGGTTTGTTCATTAATTGCAATAATGGATCATACTCATGTAAGATCATTTATGAGGTAAACTGGGCCTGCGGTATGGGAACTCTCTGTACTATCTTCTCAGTTCTGTATATCTAGAACAGTTCTAAGACATAAAAGCAGCTGGAAACAACAAGAATAGCCTGCGGTCTGCTATGATTACAGTGCCAGGCCTTGCTTGTGTTCGCTCCTTATACCGCCTGACCATCCTCTGAGGGAGGGACTGTCACCAGCCCCACGTCCCGGCACTAATTCCTGCAAGTGATTAGCCTAGGGCCTAGCAGCGTTTGAGCTCAGCAAACATTAGGAAACTGAGCTCAGCAAACATTAGAAAAGGCGGCTATTATAATTAGCAGCTGCTGGAAGGGGAGAGCCTTGATAGCTAAGAGGCCGGTCCTGGTGAGGTTGCAGAGAGAAAGGAATGCTTATACGCTCTTGGTGGGAGTGTAAATTGGTTCAACTATTGTGGGAGGCAGTGTGGTGATTCCTCAAAGAGCTGAAAACAGAACTACCATTTGACGCAGCAATCGCATTACTGGATATATATCCAAAGGAATATAAATTGTTCTATCATAAAGACACTGAACATGTGCGCATGTGTTCAGTGCAGCACGATTCACAATAGCCAAGACGTGGAATCAAATGCCCATCAATGGTAGACTCAATAAAGAAAATGTGGTACATGCCGGGTGCGGTGGCTCACACCTGTAATCCCAGCACTTTGGGAGGCTGAGGCGGGCGGATCACGAGGTCAGGAGATTGAGATCATCCTGGCTAACACGGTGAAACCCCATCTCTACTAAAAATACAATAATTAGCCAGGTGTGGTGGCGCTCATCTGTAGTCCCAGTTACTCGGAGGCTGAGGCAGGAGAATGGCTTGAACTCAGGAGGCAGAGGTTGCAGTGAGCCAAGATCGCGTCATTGCACTCCAGCCTGGGCAACAGAGCAAGACTCTGTCTCAAAAAAGAAAAAAAAAAAAAAAGAAGAAGAAGATGTGGTACACATACACCATGGAATACTATGCAGTCATAAAAAAGAACAAGATCATGTCCTTTGCACGGACATGGATGGAGCTGGAGGCCATTATCCTCAGCAAACAAATGCAGGTACAGAAACAAATGCCACATATTCCCACTTACACGTGTACTCACATATAACTGAAGGCTAAATGATGAGAACACATGGACACATAGAGGGGAACGGTGCACACTGGGGCCTTTTGAAGGTTGGAGGGTAAGAGGAGGGAGAAAGGCGGAAATAATAACTATTGGGTGCTAGGCTTAGTATCTGCATAATGAAATAATCTGTACCACAATCCCTCTTGACATGCGTTTACCCGTATAACAAACCTGCATAAGTAACCCTGAACCTAAAATAAAAGTTTAAACAAAAAAAGTCGGTTCTAATGGTGCCCCAACCACTTTCTTAGCTGTGACTCAGACGCGTTATCTATTCAGAGCTTCAGGTTTCCTGTTTGTAAACGGGGGTGATAATGCTTTCCTTGCCTGCATGGTGGACAGGAAGACACACAGAGACAAGTCATGGGCACCAGATGTAGTAATGATTTAATGCTTGGCAATAATTCACTTCGACTGTGATTAGAGCTCAGCTGGGAAAGCTTGGTGGGGTGGGTTGGGGGTCTCTCTGGGAGCACAGTGGGAAGAGACACTCAACACAGCATCGAGGGTGGGCGACATGGAAGCGTTTTTGGAGGAAAGGGGTCCTGAGCAGAGGTGGGAGGAGGCGGGGAGGACAGGGATGGTGCGATGGGGATCTGGGGAGAGCAGGGCAGGAGGAGGACGGAGGAAGCAGGTCACATAAAGGTCCAGGACAGGGACTCCAGGCAGGCCGGGGGTGCTGGCGAGGGAAGGACTAGGAGGGGAGGGAGAGGAGCCAGGCAGGAGCGGGGAGAGGGGTGAATTTTTCCTGAGGGACAATGTGGAAGTTTTAAATTTTTAATTTTGAAATTATTTCAGATTTGCAGAATTTCCATATAGCCTCCTCCAGATTCCTCAGATGTTCACTGTTCACTTTTTACATTTGCCGTAGCTCCCGCTTTCTCTCTGTGCATGTGTGCAGACGCACACACACGCACACACACGTACATGCACTTTCTTCCATACCATTCAAGAGTCGGTTGCAGAAATGACAGAGTCCCCTTTACCTCTAATTACTTCAGTATACATTTCCTAAAGAAACCAAATCACCCCCATGGTCAAATGATCAAAATCAGGAAACCAACACTGGTATAAACACAACAATCTAATCTGCAGACATCATTGCAAGAATTAAAGTGGAAAGAAACATGAAAGGGACAGGCAACAGGGACAGGTTTATTTTGAATACACCTGAGAGGGGTGGCTGGCCGAGGTAGGTCAGAGCCCCACTCTCTTACGGACTAACAGGTTTTAAGGATTTAGGGTGGGAGAGTTTATCAGAGGCTGGGACTGCTTTCTGTGTCTCTTTGCTGTGCGTATCTGGGAGGGAGAGTCGTGTGCCTGTTCCCATACGTCTTTCTGCAGCTGCAGGCATATCCCCCGAGTCTGCTTCTTGCTTCCCTGTCTTAGTGCACCTGAAGGGAAAGGAAGGTGCTTACTAAGGCCCACTGTTTGACTGGGGCTCACTGTGTGAGGATGAAGTTTGGCAGTTATCAAAGAGATTTTCCCTCCACCCCAATCTGTGCCGGAGCTGTCTTATCTGTATTTTACTGTCTGCTCTTTCTGGCTGTTGTAGTTAGAAGTGATTTCCTTGAAACGTATGAGGCTAGAAAGGGAGCAGGAGCTTGAAGTGGCAGTATCTGTCCGAGATGATGGTGCTCCTGCTCTGGCTGGCAATTATTCAACATCTGCCGACTGTCCTAACCGTGCCTTTCATGGCAAAGGAGTGCAATGGTTCTGCAAGTCTGCAGGATCCAATCCAGGCTCAGAGTCTTGCTGGCATGCCTCTCGGTCTGCTCCCGTCTGGGACCGCCCTTCTATCTTCTTCTGTCTTTCACACCCTTGACATTTTTGAGTACAGCCCGATCACTTTGCAGAATGGCCCTCGGTTTCGGTTTGTCTGCTGTTTTCTCCTGATTACATTAGATTTAGTTGATGCATCTTGGCCTTGTATTAGTCAGTTTGGCTGCTGTGACAAAATACAGACTGAGTGGTTTAAATAACAGTCTGTTTCTCCCAGCTCTGGAGCCTGGATATTCTAGGTCAAAGTGGCGGCAGGTCTGGTTGCTCCTGAGGCCTGTCTCCTTGGCCTGCAGGCGACTGACTTCTCACTGAGTCCTCACGTGGTCTTTCCCCTGTCCTGGTGCATCCTTGGTGTCTCTTTGAATGGTCAAATTTCCTCTTCTTCTGCCTGGCCCGGTGGCTCATACCTGTTATCCTAGCACTTTGGGAGACTGAGGCAGGCAGATTACCTGAGGTCAGGGGTTTGAGATGAGTCTGGCCAACATGGTGAAACCCCATCTCGACTAAAATACAAAATAATTAACCTGGTGTGGTGGTTCTCTAACTCCACCCTTCCTTCTGCATTTATTTGCTTTCTATCATAAGAGAGAACTTTTTCTAACGGGGGCTTTTAGGGGCCAGAGAGAGCATCAGCTGGAGTCTTTGAGAGGCCTGGTCATGGACCTGTAATCCCAGCTCCTTAGGAGGCTGAGGTGGGAGAATCACTTGAACCTGGGAGGTGAAGGTTGCAGTGCTAGATGGTACCACTGCCCTCCAGCCTGGGAGAGAGAGTGAAACTCCGTCCCAAAAAACAAAAACCAATTTCCTCTTCTTCTAAGGACACCAGTCAGATTGGATTAGGGCCACCTTAGGGCCTCAATCTTAAATCACATCTTTAAAAGCTCTATCTCCAAATACAGTCACATTCTGGAGAATGGGGGTGGGGGGTTAGGGATTTAGCATATGAATTTTGGGGGGATACAATTCAGCTCGAACAAGCAGGAGAACCCCAGAAGTGATGTCATTTCCTTCTCAGTGCATCCTATCCAGAGGCACACCCCGCTGGCTTGTCCTGTTACTGCTGATGTCACTTTGATAACTTGGATAAGGTGGTGTCTGCCAGGTTTCTCTACCATAAAGTAATGATGTTTCTCTTTGTAATTCATGAGTATCTTACAGGGAGATACTTTGGGACTATGTAATTAATCGTGTTCCTCTTCAAATGTTCACCAGCTAGTGTGGTGGTTGCCAAGTGGTTGGTGGTTCTCTAACTCCACCCTTCCTTCTGCATTTATTTGCTTTCTATCATAAAAGAGAGAACTTTTTCTAACGGGGGCTTTTAGGGGCCAGAGAGAGCATCAGCTGGAGTCTTTGAGAGGCCTGGATTTTGCCTGGTGCTCACTGTTTATGAGCACAAGGGCCCTGGGACGTCACTTACCGGCTTTTTTCCTCTATCTGGAGAGTAAGGATGAGAATTATTACGGCGGGAATGCAATTAGATAAGACATAGAGAGGTGTTTCCCTACTGGTCATGGACCCATGGGAGAGTGCGTCTCCCAAGGTGCTGGAAACGGGCAGGGAAAGAGAAGGCGGGCTTCCTCAGGGCCAAGGGCAGAACACTTTTGGGGAAAGGGTGCCAGACTATCTGAGAGAGAGAGAGAGACAGAGCGAGAGAGAGCGAGAGACAGAGAGAGCGAGCGACAGAGCGAGAGAGAGCGAGAGAGAGCGAGAGCGAGAGAGCGAGAGAGAGCAAGAGAGAGCGAGAGAGAGCGAGAGAGAGCGAGAGAGAGAGGAGAGAGACAGAGAGCGAGAGAGAGCGAGAGAGAGAGCGAGCGAGAGAGAGCGAGAGAGAGCGCGAGACAGAGAGAGAGAGAGAGAGCGAGAGAGAGCGAGAGCGAGCGAGAGAGAGCGAGAGACAGAGAGAGAGCGAGCGAGAGCGAGCGCACTCTGAGTCCTACGACTGTACAT
Source organism: Colobus angolensis palliatus (assembly GCF_000951035.1). Taxonomy (NCBI): domain Eukaryota; kingdom Metazoa; phylum Chordata; class Mammalia; order Primates; family Cercopithecidae; genus Colobus; species Colobus angolensis. The sequence goes on along the minus strand of NW_012119710.1, from coordinate 8,995,382 downwards.
TCTTGCAAAGACTCATGGACACCACGGCTCATCGGCCTGGGAGGATCCAAGCTCCTCTGCTCACCCACTGGAGACCCTGGAAAAGTCCCTTCCCTGCTCTGTGACTTGCTTTCTTCATCTATAAAATGGGGTTATAACAGGACCTAAATTGTAGGGTTGCTTTGAGGATTAAATGAGATAATCCATGTGAAGCAGGCAGAACAGGGTCTGCACATGGTCATTGTTTGAACACGATAGCCATTACGACGACGGTTATTTTTATTGATGAGAAGAGAGGGTCAGATGGAGGGGACTTGACTTGGAATCTTGGCTTTATCCACTTGGCTTCTGTTTTTTTTTTTTTTTAAAGAGATGGGGTCTTGCTATATTGCCCAGGCTGGTCTCAAACTCCTGGACTTAAGAAATCTGCCCGCCTCTGCCTCCCACAGTGCTGGGATTACAGGCATGAGCCACCACGCCTGGCCACTTGGCCTCTTCGTAAACCTGTTTGTTCATTTCTTTCTGTTTTTGACCTGTGAATTTTTTTTAAATGGTACTTCAGTTTCTTAATCTGTAAAATGGAACTAAGAATACAGTCTACCTAAGTGGGGCGCAGTGAGATGTAAGCATCAGTTGCTTGCCCTGTCTCCTCTGCGAATAGAGCCCAGGGAGGGCACTGGAGGAGGATGGAGCCTCTCTAGGCTGGAGAGACAAGATCCCCTTTCAGGGGATCCACACATGCCAGGAAATCGGCAGGGAGCAGGCTGCCTCACTCTGGGGCCTGCAGAGTAACCCAAGGGCAGCGCCAGCTGTGTGTGTGTATGGATTATGCTCACCGCAGAGATGCTCCCAGGCCAGTGGTAGTGCATTTAACCGAAGACAGGCAGCCCTGCTTCCCCTGAGGGAACAAAAGACCTCAGATAATCTTGTCAGCTGGGAAGAGCTAGGCTCTGCTGCTGGACCACATGGCTCCGAACTCCAGCTCCTCTGCTCCCCAGCTTAGCAGCCTTGGTAGAGCTGCTTAAGCTGTCTGAGCCTCAGTTTTCCCCTTGGTGAGTGACAATGACAGTGGTACCTAACTCAGAGGGTTGGCATGAATATTTGATGAGCTCATCCATGAGAAAGGCTCAGTCTTATGCTGGCACATAGTAAGTGCCCCATAAGTGTAAGCTATTACTGTTTTCATTTTTTTTTTTTTTTTTTTGAGATGGCATCTTGCTCTGTCACCCAGACTGGAGTGCAGTGGTGGGATCTCGGCTCACTGCAACCTCCGCCTCCCGGGTTCAAGCGATTCTCCTGCCTCGGCCTCCCGAGTAGCTGGTATTACAGGCATGCACCATCACGCATGGCTAATTTTTGTATTTTTAGTAGAGACGGGATTTTGCCTGTTGGCCAGGCTGGTTTCGAACTCCTGACCTCAAGTGATCTGTCCGCCTCGTCCTCCCAAAGTGCTGGGATTGCAGGCATGAGCCACCGCACCCAGCAGCTATTGTTGCTTTCAGTGTGTTGAATGGTGGCCCCCAAAAGACATGTCCACAACCTAACCCCTGGAACCTGTAACCCCTGGAACCTGTGAATGTGGTCTTATTTGGATAAGAGGACTTTGCAGATGTAATTGATTTAAGAATCTCAAGACGAGAGCACCCTGGATGATCCAGATGAGCCCTAAGTCCAGTGACCAGTACTCTGTGAGAGACACACGAAAAGAGGGAGGGAGAAGGCCGGGTGAAGAGGAGGTAGGGATGCAGCCGCAAGCCAAGGGATGCCTGGAGACACCAGAAGCTGGAAGGGCCAAGGAAGGCTCCTTTTCTAGAGCTTTTTTTGGAGGAAGTGCTGACATCTGATTACAGACTCTGGCTTCCAGACTGTAAGAGAATAAGTCTCTGTTGTTTACAACCGCCATGTTTGTGGTAGTTTGTTCTGACAGCCCTAGGAAACAAATACACCACTGTTGTTTCTGCGAAGATGGCCTGGCACATGTGTGGGCCTGAGCCCAGGCCAGGACTGCCTCTGCCTGCTCTGCCTTCTTGTCTTCCTTCCTACTATAAAGCCATCAGTCCCCAAGGTTGTACCCACTGCAGGTGAAGACAGAGCCATGGAGAATTGCACCAGACCGTGGGTAAGAAAGGTTCCAGAATGGGGCCAGGTGCAGTGGCTCAGGCCTGTAATTCTAGCACTTTGGGAGGCTAAGACAGGCGGATTACCTGAGGTCAGGAGTTCGAGACAAGCCAGGCTAACATGGTGAAACCGCTTCTCTACTAAAAATACAAGAATTAGCCGGGTGCAGTGGCGCATACCTGTAGTCTCAGCTACTTGGGAGGCTGAAGCAAGAGAGTCGCTTCAACCTGGGAGGCGGAGGTCGCAGTGAGCCAAGATAGCACCACTGTACTCCAGCCTGTGCAACAGAGCGAGACTCAGTCTCAAAAAAAAAAAAAAAGTAAAGGTCCCAGAATGGGTCACCATGAGGGACTGGGGTCCTTTGGGGTCTGCAAATGGAAGCCAATTTTAGAGATTCATTGTGTTTAGCAACTGTTTTTTGGGACCCCTCTCATGTGTCAGGCCCTCTGCTTGCCTTTGGAGGTGAGGAGATAAAATCAGAATAAGTCTCTGTCTTCAGGTGGCTCATGAGGGTGGTGAACAGTTGTGTGAACAAGAGTTACCAGGGAGGACAAGGGGGCTACGGGTCAAGTGAAGTGGAGATGTGGGAGGGAGGGAGAGCATGTGGGTCTGTCTGAGAGAATCAGCAAAATCTTCCCAGAGGAGGCAACCTCTAACCAGGGTTTTGAAGGATGAATAGGAGTTCACTGAGAGTCCAAGGGAAGAAAAGGCATTCCAGAGCAGAGCACAAACAGCATAAGCCAGGGCACAGAAACAGCCTGGTGTGCACGGGACAGGAGGGGACAGTGATGGGTGCGGGCTGATGACAGGATGCCACTAGGGGAGTGGCAGCAATACTGGGGGAGGCTTGGGTGGGACCAGATCACCGAGGGGTTTGTTGGCCATGCGAGGAGTCCTGTAGGTGATGGTGGCACCAGGGAACTCAACCTGGGCCTCCTCAAGGTATCATGTGGGGCCCTGCCATGCTGCTCCTCTACTGGGTGTGGGTGGCTTGAGGGCCTCCGAGCAAGCGGCCGGAGGATCCCAGGGCAGGCCTCACCCTGCTTCCTGCCCTGCATCTCACTTCCTGTTTGACTGACTGCTTTAAAGTGGCCAGAAGGGAACATTAAAAACCCTCCTCCTAAGGCAGGGCTAGAGGGAGAAGAGAGCCCATCTGGGCTGGGCCTATGCCTGAGGGCTCCGTTGGCCCCTTCTCCGTTCCTTTGCTCCCTTGACTGTATTTGTTAAACACTGATGCTGTAAGTATCCTCTGAGTATCTAGCGACATTGATGGTCTCAGAAAGAGGCCCTGCAGGATGAATCGTGGAGGGAAGGAAGCACTCCCAGCAGCACGTGCCAAGGCATGGAGGTGGGGAAAGAAAGGATGGGGTAGCTGTGGACATGAGGAAGCGGGTGCAGGGACTGTTGGTTGGTGCACTGGATCCTGCTAGGTTGGGAATCTGGACAGCTCCCATGGGTAGCAGAGACGCAGCAGAGGTCCGTGTGGCGGGAAGCGACAGGCTCAGATTCGTCTCCTCCACGGCAGAAGGTGGTGCTGAGGCAGCGAGGGACCCGACTTCCGCTCTTACTGGCTCTGACGTTAAGTTCCAGGCCTTGGAGGAGGCTGTGCTTTAGGGACTAGGGCCTGAGCCTGAGCGTAGCTTGCATCTTTCTCCCAGTCCTGGGGGACACAGCGCATGGGATAAGGCAGGACACGGCTCTTCTTCAGAAAATTCCTCTGGGCCCCGCTTATCTGGAATACCTTTTTTGGTTTGTTTTGGTAACTTTGTTAAGCTTAGTAGCTTTTTTTGTTTACTTAGTAATAAGTTTTCTTTAGAGAGGTCTGGACGTGAGCCACTACAGTGATTACAGGACTGGAAACATGGACTGAGAAGGGGCAGAGGATTAAGGGTTTTTTAGCCAGAAAAGAAGAATCTCAGCAGGGCTGCCAGGAGAGGTTGTGCAGAATGTTCACTGCACAAGGGTACCAGTGGAGGGGGCAAGGGTGGGCTGAGATCCAGAGGAAGGGCTGTGTGTTATCTCAAGCCTGATGCCCTGGTGCTGAGATGTGTCTGTGGCGTGGGATGGTGGGGAAGAGGTGATTCTTTTTCTTAGTCCAAAGAGAAATCTGGGCTCCAACCCCTGTCCTTTGAGGGTGGGACTGTGCAGAAGGAACACCATTTAAAGTTCATATTTTACTGATAAATTTACTTGCCCAAGATCACATAGCTGGGGAGTGAGTGTGCCAGATCCAAACACTGGCAGTGGCCCCAGAGTCGCTGGGCTTAACCAAAGCCTGACACTCTTTGTGCGCAGACACGGCACACATGGCCTTGTCTGTGTTTCAGTGGGTTGGGCATCGGGGGTGGGTGGAAAAGAGGGCCCTTTCCCCAAGCAGAATGGAATCACCCACCTGTTTTCTCTGAAGGGCTACAGGCATTTGTCTTTGGAAGTCAAGACCTCCCGGACCTGGGGGAGAGGAGACATTTTCCTATTGCTAATGATTTGGATCACCAAGGCTCTTACTGATCTGCCATACTGGGCTCCAATGAGATGTATTATCCCTATCACAAGGGCATAGCATTTGACTCATTTTCCACTCATGATGGTAGCCTCTCAGCAAGAGTGTATTATGCATTAGGTTCTGCGTTAAGCCTAGGCCTCACTGGAAGATGCTTGTGCGGTCCATCCCATGGGAGGTGCCCTTGCCTTGATACAGGGATATTGAGTTCTTAACATGTTTTAATGAGTACCCATTAGGTGCTGAGATGCTGAGGTTGAAGGGATGGTCCTGACCCCAGGAAGCTTGGTCAGCAAATGAGAGTAAGGAGTTAGGGAACAATGAAATGTAAACTTCTCTTATCTTACGGTTTTGAGCCTGTTTTTTTTTTTTTCTCTGTTTTTGTTTGCTTTTTTGTTTTGTTTTGTTTTGTTTAAATTTCCATTTTTTTTGAGATGGAGTTTTACTCTGTCGCCCGGGCTGGAGTGCAGTGGCGTGATCTCAGCTCACTGCAACCTCCACCTCCTGGGTTTAAGTGATTCTCATGCCTCAGCCTCCCAAGTAGCTGGGGTTACAGGTTTATGCCACCACGCCCGGCTGAGTTTTGTATTTTTAGTACAGATGGGGGATTTGCCATGTTGGTCAGGCTGGTCTTGAACTCCTGACCTCAAGTGATCCACCCGCCTCGGCCTCCCAAAATTGAGCCTGTTTTAAATAAAAGCGATATGACCTTTGCCTTAGAGCCTACATTCATTTTTCCCTCAGAGGGGAAGGAAGCTGATTTTTTTTTTTTTTTTTTTTTGAGACAGAGTCTTGCTCAGTCGCCCAGTCTGGAGTGCAGTGGTGCGATCTCGGCTCACTGCAAGCTCCGCCTCCTGGGTTCCCGCCATTCTCCTGCCTCAGCCTCCCAAGTAGCTGGGACTACAGGCGCCCGCTGCCACGCCCGGCTAATTTTTTGCATTTTTAGTAGAGATGGGGTTTCACTGTGTTAGCCAGGATGGTCTTGATCTCCTGACCTCGTGATCTGCCCGCCTCGGCCTCCCAAAGTGCTGGGATTACAGGTGTGAGCCACTGCGCCCGGCCAGGAAGCTGATTTTTATAAGCACTTACTGTGTGCCGTGAACTTTGCAGAATCCACCTCATTCAACCCTTACCACGGACCGTAAGGCAGATGTCACTGCTTCTGCTCACAGATGACAACCCCAGGCTCAGCAAACAGAAATGACTGACCTCTTGGCCTGCGTTCTTCCCACTGCCTCTACTACCCCACTGTGCTTTCCTGGCCTTAGGGCCCTCGGGTCCCTAATGGAGAGGCCCCCACACTGCCTGGGAAACGCAGAAGAGCTGGAGGGGTTTCTTCTCTGAGGATTGCGGTGTCAGGAGATGGCAGCCCAGGAACAGTGGACAGATAGTTGAGACATTCTCCTTCTCACGCTCTTATCCTACACGCCGGTCACTCTCAAAAGCACACCCCTAGGCACACTGGGGCTCACACACTCTTGCACACATTGATTTTTTCACGTGCACTTGCACTGCCCTCTGGGCTTCTGCAGTCTCCTTCATGAAGCAGGGGTGGGTGGAGCAGGGGCTGCCGGCACTGATGGAGACTGATGATACTTGAACTCCCCTATGACAACTCACTCTCCAGCTGTCCCCGCCTCCCCACACCCCACCCCTAAACACACATGCACTAGGGCTGACAGCTATTTCCTCTCTCAGCCTCCCTCTCCCACCTCTGTCTGCCTGCTGCCTCTCGTATAGCTGCTGTCAGGAGCCGACTGCCTCTGGGGCTGGAATCCTGTGCTCCTTCTGTGCCCAGGTAAGGAGGCAGTGGCCCAGGGGCTGAGCGGCCTAGCGCCCTCTCTGGACCCACAGGAGAAGGCAAAGTTTTACCAGGTGAGAGGGCTGTTACCAGCTAGGATGGCAGAGTTTACCAAAGATTGGAAGGGGACTTGGTGCTCAGAGGAGGGAAGGACTAGCTTCTTTGAGGCATTAACTAGATGTCAGGTACCAGGGGAAACCACTCAACTGTCTGTGTTCACAAGCAGCCTGGGTGGGAAGATGACACCAGCAGGCTTAGAGTAACTGGCCCAAGGTCACGTAGCCAGGAAGCCGAGGAGCTGGGATTCAAACCCAGGTCTTGGACTCCCACAGCTTGCACTCTCTGTCCGCCTCTTTTTTTTTAACCTGCCAAAGCTGGGCCTTAGCTGCTGGGCTCCTGAGAATCCGGGGAGGCTGGAGGCTATCTCTATTGAGTCAGAAGGACTGATCTGGCGGTTCCCAGGGATGGCAGGACTGTGCTCTCTGATCATCCCCATGGGACTTGGATAAGCAGCAGCTGGTCTGCAGGGAATGTTTCAGGGCAGACAGTGGGTAGCACTTGGCTGTCTGCTGGGAGTGAAGTCCCAGCCCCACCGCTGCCGCTGAGAAATGCTGGGCAAGTTGCTGTGCTTTTCTGAACTTCATCCGTTTCTTCTTCTGAAAAGTGGGGTCTCATAGGTCCATTGCAAGAGTAACTGCTCTGCACATCCTAAAGCTTAGGAAGTGCCCATTCTCAGGAAGCACAGGCTCCTCTTCCATCTACCTGCAGATCCCCAGCTCCAAGAGGCTCATCTGCCAGCAAAATTCTAGTTTGATATCCCAGGACCCCACCCTATAAAGGACTGTGGTCTCTAGAAGGGAGTGGGTTTTCTCATCCTGGCCAACAGTGCTTTCCCTAGAAAGATGAGCACTAAAGCCCGTTGCTCCCCTCTCCCACTTTCCTTCTTCCTCCTCCATCCTCTCTTCCTTGGAGTAGGGGAAGAGGAAAGAGCACAGGCTGAGCATGAACCTTGCTCCTCCACATGTGTGTGCTGTCTGGGTGGCTCTGGGCCAGTTATTTAACCACTTGAGGCTCAGTTTTCTCATCTGTAAAATGGGATGGAGTACTAGCACCATTCTTCTAGAGCCAGAAAGACAGTACCTATTGAAGGACCTACCATAGTACCTGGAGTGTCACTGGTGCCCAGGACAACCCGGGTCCCTGTCCCTGGCTACTTGCCCCCTGCCTCCTGCATGGAGCCCCATGCAATTTCTTCAGCCCTCACTGATCCTGACCAGCCTCACATCAGGTGGTCTTTCAGGCTTTCAGTGAGGATGTGAGCATGCACGTCTTATTTTTGGATGAGTGCGTGAGGGAGTAAGTGAATGAACAGGGCAGAGAGAGCTGCTGTGGCTGCTCCTGAGAGGGGAGAGATCTTTTGGCCCCACTGGGCCTGCAGAGCCCCATGTGGGAGTTCCTCCTACCCAGCTCTCCTGGCTCTTATCTTATTTCCTCTCCAACTATCAGAGGAGGGGCTGGTTTCACTGTTCACGGTCAACACATCTAACCAGCCACCACTGAGTGCGGGGAGCGGCACGGAGGATCTTAGAGAGGCAAGGTCTGGGGGTGCTGTGGTGGGGGAAGGGGCAGCATCTCCATCCCCCAGGCCAGCAGGACCCTCTTGCCCTAGTTGTGGGGACTCCTTCACCCGCCAGTGCTCTGGGGATTGGAAAAAGGAGTCCTGTGTGGCCTGACCTTGTTCCTATTTCTCTGTGTGATCTTAGACCATTTGCTTCATAGTCATCACAATGACACTGATACAGCACTTGCTGTGTGCCAGGCCATGTTCTAAATGCTTTTATGTGTTAACTCATTTAATGCTCCCAATAACTCTATGAGCTAGATGCTGTTATGACTGACATCCAAGTTTCAGATTCAGAAAAAGGCTCAGGAAGGTGAAATGACTTGCCCAGGCACAGCAATGCTGGGATGTTCCTCCCCCCGCCCCCACCGCCCAATACATTCATGGGTCACATTGGCATCTCCTGGGGACGGTCCCACCCCAGGCCTCTCTCTTGGTTCCCCCGTGGCCCCTGCACTGCCAGCCTAGGCGCCACCTTCCCTCCACTGCAGAACCCCACGATGTCTGCCAACGCCACGCTGAAGCCGCTCTGCCCCATCCTAGAGGAGATGAGCCGTCTCCGGAGCCACAGTAACACCAGCATCCGCTACATCGACCACGCGGCCGTGCTGCTGCACGGGCTGGCCTCGCTGCTGGGCCTGGTGGAGAACGGAGTCATCCTCTTCGTGGTGGGCTGCCGCATGCGCCAGACCGTGGTCACCACCTGGGTGCTGCACCTGGCACTGTCTGACCTGTTGGCCTCTGCTTCCCTGCCCTTCTTCACCTACTTCTTGGCCGTGGGCCACTCGTGGGAGCTGGGCACCACCTTCTGCAAACTGCATTCCTCCATCTTCTTTCTCAACATGTTCGCCAGCGGCTTCCTGCTCAGCGCCATCAGCCTGGACCGCTGCCTGCAGGTGGTGCGGCCGGTGTGGGCGCAGAACCACCGCACCGTGGCCGCAGCGCACAAAGTCTGCCTGGTGCTCTGGGCGCTAGCGGTGCTCAACACGGTGCCCTATTTCGTGTTCCGGGACACCATCTCACGGCTGGACGGGCGCATCATGTGCTACTACAACGTGCTGCTCCTGAACCCGGGGCCTGACCGCGACGCCACGTGCAACTCGCGCCAGGCGGCCCTGGCAGTCAGCAAGTTCCTGCTGGCCTTCCTGGTGCCGCTGGCGATCATCGCCTCGAGCCACGCGGCCGTGAGCCTGCGGCTGCAGCTCCGCGGACGCCGGCGGCCCGGCCGCTTTGTGCGCCTGGTGGCGGCCGTCGTGACGGCCTTCGCACTCTGCTGGGGGCCCTACCACGTGTTCAGCCTGCTGGAGGCGCGGGCGCACGCCAACCCCGGGCTGCGGCCGCTTGTGTGGCGCGGGCTGCCCTTCGTCACCAGCCTGGCCTTCTTCAACAGCGTGGCCAACCCGGTGCTCTACGTGCTCACCTGCCCCGACATGCTGCGCAAGCTGCGGCGCTCGCTGCGCACGGTGCTGGAGAGCGTGCTGGTGGACGACAGCGAGCTGGGTGGCGCGGGAAGCAGCCGCCGCCGCCGCCGCCGCAGCCCCTCCACCGCCCGCTCGGCCTCCTCCTTAGCTCTCAACAGCCGCCCTGAGGAACCACGGGGCCCCGCGCGCCTCCTCGGCTGGCTGCTGGGCGGCTGCGCAGCGTCCCCGCAGAGGGGCCCCCTGAACCGGGCGCTGAGCAGCACCTCGAGTTAGAACCCGGCCCGGGTAGGGCAGCGCTCACACGCGAAAGCATCACTAGGGCACCGCGGTTCAACTTGATATCTGGACTCCAGCCGCAGTGATCAAAGTCGGAGGGGGCGGGACCCAGGCATCTGCATTTTAAAGTGCCCCGGGAGACTCTTAATCTTTTTCAGAAACAGTGAGTTAAAGCAGTGCTTCTCAAACTTTGATGTGCCTGTGAAAAACCTAGGGGTCTTGTTAAGTGCAGGCTGATTCAGGAGGCCTGGGCGGGTGCTGAGAGTCTGCATTTAACAAGTTCCCAGGCCGCGAAGCCAGTGCGGCAGGTTCACAGAGGAGGCCTGGAGTAACACAAAGTGAAACTTCCCACACTAGGGCAGTGGAGTCGGAAGGGCACGCGGGCGTCTCCCTGGAGCTCAGTTTTACCAGATGATGGGAGAGGGAGTTTTGTGTTAAACCAGCTATGTATTTTTTGGAGAAGAGAGAGGAAAGGTTTGAGAAGCACTGTTCCAGTCGGCCCTCTTCATTTAGCCAATGCTTACTGCCCTAGACGCTTTATCCCACAATCTTAAGGAGCAGCTTCTATTAGCCAGTCTTTACAGCTGAGCACATTCTGGCTCAGGGAGGTTAAGTGACTTACCCAGTTTCAGGACTAAGGACCACAGGGGTCGGCACTGTAACCCTAGGCATCACATGCTCAATGACTCTGGTGAGCGAGGACATTCTCTGACTTACTGGAGGGACTTAAGATGCTACCCTGTGACCCAGCACTGCCCAAAGTGCTTCCAAGGCAGAAGAAGCAGGGGATGGCATGGTCAAGCACTCGGGAAACCTGGGGCTAATCAAATCCAACGGGGGAAATGACTAAAAGTCTTCGGTCTTTAGAATTTGAACGGGCACAGCAACTCCAAGACTACAGCACATATCATTTCTTAGCTGAGCTGACCAGCCTCCCTGCAGGCGTGGTATTCTGTGGGATACCACTGGGCATCCTCTGGGCACTGGTAATCCCAGAATCTGTGCAGCCCCCGCCTCCAGGCTGCATGGGGCTGGGCAGCTACCATTTCCCATTTGTGGGTAGGAGGGGTAACTTGCATTTCTGACCTACCACTTCCACTGCACCGCGTCTCATTCCTCCATCTGCCATGGACTTGGGGTCAGAGACTGCTGGGTTTGAGCTCTGCAGCCCAGGGACTGAAAAACTGGTGTCAGTGAATTCTGCTTGGTGGACGAAACGTCAGTGGAAGAAGCAGATGAGAAACTCTTGAGATCTTGGTCCTGTGTTTTTTCTGCCACCAAAGCCAGGGTCACTGAAGGCCTGGCCCACAGCAGGTGTTGAGCAAAGGGAACAGTGAGGTGCCCAGCTAGCTGCACAGCCAACCTGTGTTGACACCTCACCCCTGCTCCCTCCCATCCCTTCCCCCTTTACTCATAGCACTTCCCCCATCGGACACGTGGTGCATTTTGTTTATTATGTTTCCTCTCCATTAGAATGAAAGCTCCTTGAGGGCAGGGACTTTGGTCTATTGTCTGTATTTGCTGGTGCCTAGGATTGTGCCTGTATGCAACAGGCACTCAATAAACATTTTTGCTGTAGACTGGACAGGCATGAGTTAGTCAGATTCTCTGGGGCTTCTGCAGAGTCTGGTTTGGGAAAGGAGGTACTGGGGGAAAACTCTGCTGCCCGCAACCCCCCCATTTTAATCTTTCAGTGTTGAAAAGTGGAGAGGAGCCGGATTCAGCTTGCTGGGGACAGAGCCAGTGGGGTGTGGAGGTGCTCAGAGCAGTCTTTGGGAAGGTGTGGGGAAAGCTGGATTCCCAACTGCCAGCCTCCAGGCCTGGGATGGACCTAGCATGCTGAGAAAGGGCATACACTGCTGGGGGAGTCACCTGCCAGCCACCAGCTCACTGAGGAACCAGAAGAATTACTGTTCTTGGTTTGAAGGCACTTGGAGAAGGAGAGGAAGGAGGGATGGGGACTGAATCTCTTCCCGCCCCCATCTCTGCCAGGTCCCAGGTCCCCTCTGGGCTTCTGTCCCACACAGACCTGCCTGGAAGCCTTCAAAGGCCGAGGAGCCCCGGTCGGGGTGGGGTCTCTGTTCTGCAGCCATGGGGTTGCAGTGCTGGCTCCAGCAGAGGCGTCTGAGCAGCGCCTGAAGTGCTGTGTCTGACATGATTGTTGGCCATGGAAGGCCTCGGGCTGTCCTGAGCTCAGATCTTGGCTGCCGGCCGCTGGGGCGGCTGCTTCTGCAGCAGGGCCAGGGTGTCCCGCTTCTCAATGGAGCGCAGCTGCTTCTTCTTTGCCCGCTTGAGCTTGGCGGGGTTTCGGATCTGGGGATGGTATGAGGGGAGGGCATTAGTGTGGCTGCAGCCTTGGTCCAAATTCCCAGGGGAGAGGAAGGCCGCTCCACAGGGGCCTGAGATCACAGCATGACAGTGGGGGCACATGAGGCAGGGGTCGAGGCCCTGGTTTGCACCCCCAAGCGGGGCAGAAAGGCAAGGGGGGGAAAACGAGACACTCACCACTTGGACGATTTCTGCCTTCCGCTCATTCTCCAGGCGGCGTTTCAGGTTCTCGGCCCGGCGCTGTTTCTTCTCCTAGAACATGCAGGAGAAGGGGATTTGAGTCGGGGAGTGGAGGTGGCCCTGGTCTCTCAGGCCCCAGAAGAGTGCGAGCAGACAGAATTCCCAGAAGGGGAAAGACCCTCTAACCCAGGCTCCAGGTTGGTGATATATGGGTGGAGGGCCAGCAGGAGCAATCCTGTGCCACGGTCTAGTGCCAGGGGCCCACTGTGGTGGAAGCTCCTGACAGCACATTGGGAGGTGGGTACGGGACAGGCAACTGAGAACAGGGGCTGAGACATGGAGGTGCCCACCTAGAGATTCACGCACATGCAGACAGTGGTCCCTTGGGCCACTCTCATCAACTGCCAAGGGAGAAAGGGGTGCTGGCCCTTCCCCCATTCCCACCCTCTTGGATGGTCTCCCCCTCTTCCCCTGGAGTCCCGCTGCTGCAGAATGCCAGGTCAGGGGTGAGGGCTGGGTCCCTGAGATTTTCGCAGGTGTGGGGCTGGGGAGGGGCTGCACTGCACAGAAAAGGCTTTGGAGCTATCTGGGCTGGGTTCGAATCTTGATCCTGTTATTTCCTAAACAGATGACCTTAGCAAAGTCTGTGCCTCAGCTTCTCCATCTTTAAAGTGACAGTGACCACAGTATCTACCTTGTAAGGCAGTTTTGAGAAATCAATGAGGGAATGCACGTGCAGGGCTTGGAGCAGCCCCTAGCTCCTTGGGCACACTGAGACTCTCGATGGAGTCTGTCTTGGGAGGGGAAGCCCAGTGCTCTCTGGCCATGCTGACTGTGTCCCTCGGCAAGGCCAGGGTGGGGACGTCAGCTCCAAGGCTGCTGCATGGTTAGGGGTCTCTGCTGGCTTTGGTGACTTGGGGTAGCGGGGGTGGCCTAGGCCCTGGGGGAGGAAGGAGAAGTGAGCCTTGGCCTCTTGTGGTCAAGGCAGGCCTGGGCTGGGCAGGAGCACCTTTGCAGAGGACCGTGAGAAGTGAGACGGCAGCTCTGTCTTGCCCAAGAGGGAGCCAGGGCCACACAGGAAAAGAGATAAGGCCTCAGCATACAGTGGCAGACACACCGTTCCTCGGATGTCAGCTGTAAGCCGAGCTGGGGTGACTTAAAGCAGGGGACAGATGACTGAGTGACTGGCCCACCGCTTTCCTCAGTGGCCAGGCTGGGACCACGGGCTAGGGATGAGTTGTCTGAATCCCATCCAGCGCCCCTCCTACACCCCAGAGGAGTGGAGGAAGAACCTGCCACTGATGTCTCTGCCCTGGGGGGCAGGTGCTGACCAATGCCACTCCGCTTTCTCTGCATGCTGCCTGCTAAGCATGGCCTCTTCCCCCCACCCCCACCTCCCGCTGAAAAGTTCCTGGGAGATGTGGGTGAGGCTGTACGGGGGATTCCTGGCACTGGGATGGGTGACAGGGGACAGAAGTGGAGGAAAGGGGCGGGGGCCATCTGTGTTGCTGGTGTGTGGGCTGCTTCTTGGAGAATGACAGCAGTCATACTGGGGACATGGATTTCCAATCTGCAAGCCCTTCCCAACTGAGTAGGTTCCAGCAAAAGGCCCTGGACCCCATCTCACTAACTGCCCTACCACCCAGGGCTTCCTCCTGGGCCTCTCCCCATGGCCTGCTTCTGGTCGTCCCCCTCCATCCCTGTCCCTGAGGCTCTTTCAGCAGCCCAGGCTAAACTGGATGGTCCCCTGGGCCTCCCTGCCCTGTGGTCCCAGACTGCACTTCTGCTTCTGGCCAGGTGCCCTTCCTCCCTAGGGCCTTCAGATTCAAGAACGTTTCTTAACCAAGTTGGCCTCTCCCAGGCACCCGTGGAAGCTCCCGCCTCAGGTTGTACCAGCAGACACCAGCTCAGCCTGGCTGGCCCCTCACCTGGCGGCGCCTCTCCTTCTCCTCCTCCAGGTGACGGGCAAAGTCCTTGGCCAGCTTCCTCTCCTGCCGTTCCTTCATCTTCCGCTGCCACGATGTGCGCAGGGGCTTGTCCTGAAGCATCTGGGAGAATCTGAAAGGGGGAGAGTGGGTGCGTACAGGATCTGTGGGGCGAACGCCACCCATGCCCTGTCTCTTCTCAGCCGCAGGCTCTGGACCTTCTTCCCCAGAGGCCAGGCAGAACCACCTCCTTGATGGCCCGACAGGCGGCCCTCCAGGTCTGCAGAAACTTGGGGTGGGAGGGAACCCTGATTGTGCTGGCTGCCATTTCTCAAGCCTTGGCTACATGCCTCTGAGGTGGGTACTCCTATCTTCTCCGCTTATGGAGGAGCAGGCCAAGGTGCGGAGAGGTTAAATAGCTGACTAAAGATACCTTGTTCCTAAGTGGCAGTCAGGACTTGAACCCTCTCAGCGACTGCAGAGTCCAGGCTACGCGCCCCCTGCTGTAAAGTTCTGCTGCTTCTGCCAAGCGCATTTGGCCCGGATGTGAATGCCTCTGGAGGTGGGGCGCTCACCCTCTATGGAGGCGGCCCATTCCATTTCAGAGCAGTGTGAGTGGTTAGAGTTCTGGGTAATGATTCAGAATCTTCCCCGCCAAGACTGGATGCGGTGGCTCATGCTTGTAATCCCAGCACTTTGGGAGGCCAAGGTGGGCGGATCACGTGAGTCCAGGAGTTGGAGACCAGCCTGGCCAACATGGCAAAACCTACCAAGCCTACTAAAACCTACTGAAGTTTCTACTAAAGACACAAAATTAGCTGGATGTGATGGTGTACGCCTATAATCCCAACTACTTGGGAGGCTGCGGCACAACAATTGCTTGAACCTGGGAGGTGGAGCTTGCAGTGAGCAGAAAGCACACCACTGCACTCCAGCCTGGGTGACAGAGCAAGACTCTGTCTTAAAAAAAAAAAAAGAAAGAAAGAAAAGAAAAAAGAAAAAGGAAAACAAGAATCTCTTCCCCCAGCTGGAGAGGGAGTGTGCATCAGGGCTCTCAGGGAAATCTGAAAAGAGTGATGATGATTTTAGAGTTACAGGAGAACTAAGCTCATCTCCGTAAGAATGCATACTATAAGGATTTATGAATGGGATGATATATCTAGGATGTACTTTAAAATATTTCAGGGAAAAAAAAATGCCAAGGATTGGCCGGGCGCGGTGGCTCACGCCTGTAATCTCAGCACTTTGTGAGGCTGAGGCAGGAGGATCACCTAAGGTCGGGAGTTCGAGACCAGCTTGACCAACATGGAGAAACCCTGTCTCTACTAAAAATACAAAATTAGCTGGACATGGTGGCGCATGCCTGTAATCCTAGCTACTCTGGAGGCTGAGGCAGGAGAATCGCTTGAACCCGGGAGGCGGAGGTTGCGGTGAGCCAAGATCGCCCACTGCACTCCAGCCTGGGCAACAAGAATAAAACCCCGTCTCAAAAAAAAAAAAAAAGAGCCGAGGATCAAAGATGAAACTAGACTAGTAAAATGCTGAACTCTGTTGATGCTGATAAAGGGGACTTGAGAGCTTTGCTCTCTCTTTGTATGCTTGAAAATTTCCATTCAAAAAAAGTAAAAACGAAATGCAAAGAAGTGTCTCAGTGGCCTCCGCATACTGAAGTTAGGCCTTTCTCTTCTAGATTCAAGGCCCATTTTGGTGTCCCTTGGCCCTGCTGACTTCTGGCCCCAGCTCCCTGATTTCCTTCTCCCCCTCCCAGGGCCCTGCCAATGAAGGCCCGGCCTCCTAAGCACTAAGAATGGGGCGCCACATGGACCTCTCCCATAACTGTAAAGCTGGGCTTCCCAAGCTGGGGTACAAGAACCCTGAAGGGACAAGGTGGTGGGAGCCTAGAGACACACAGAACCACAGGACACAGAGCTGCATCTCTGTAGAGCAGGGCTGTCAAACAGAACTTTCTGTGATGGTGGAAACATTCCACATTGACACTGTCTAATAAGGTAGCCACTAGTCATGGGTGGCTGCTGAGCGCTAGAAATGTGGTTGGTGTTGATAGGGGAGCTGAATCTTACATTTTATTTAATTTTAATTAGTTTAAATTTACATAGCCACATGTGGCTGGCAGCTAAGGTACTGAGGCAGGGCAGTTCCAGACCATCGGTTCTACCTGTGTATTGAAGGAACTCAGGCCTGGGTTCCAAGTCCAACCACTCACCACCTGGGTGACCTTGAGCAAGGTAGCCTCTCTGAGTCTCAGCATCCTCTCCAGTGGAGATGAGAATCATTCCTAACCCAAAGGGTGGTAAGAGATTTAATCCACACACATACACACAATAGGTGCTCCATAAACACTACTCCTCAGAGCAGGCAGACAGCATGCCCGAGGGGCACTACGGAGAAGGTGGCGTTTGGCATGAGCAAGAAGGCAGGGCTGCAGCCAGGTCTCCCTCACCACACGCTTTCCCAGCTGTGGCTGTCTTCCCTGCAGCAGGAGCTGCTTCCCTGTAATCCCAGCTACTCCGGAGGCTGAGGCAGGAGAATCGCTTGAACCCGGGAGGCGGAGGTTGCGGTGAGCCAAGATCGCCCACTGCACTCCAGCCTGGGCAACAAGAATAAA
>NW_012119710.1:8975552-8978542 GCF_000951035.1 Colobus angolensis palliatus | reverse complement strand
GCCACATGGACCTCTCCCATAACTGTAACCTCTCCCATCCATCTCCCGGTTCACTCACCACGCACTGAAGCTGCTCCCTCAAAGATCCTAAACATCCATTTAGTGGCCCTACTGGGCCCCTCTCCACAGCCCTGCCTGCAGCTTCTGAAGCTGTTTTAGTTCTCTTGCAACAGCCTCCTTGTGGGTTTCCCTGCCTTCACCCCTGCCGGCCTATGTCTGTGTCCAGTAGCCAGGCTGATCTCACAAGTCAGGTCATTTCATTCCTTTGCTTGACACCCTTCCATGGCTCCCAAGCTCACTCAGGAAATCTGGAGTCCCTGCAAGGGTCACCAGGCCCTGCTGTCTCTCTGACCTCATCTCCTACTGTTTCCCCTTCTCTCCCTCATTCCAGCAGCAAGACCTCTGGAATACTTCTCAAACGGGAGCTTGCTCCCGCCCCAATGCCTCTGAACTTCCCTTTCCTCTTGCCTGGATACTGTTTCCCCAGATCTCTGCCTGGCTCCCTCTGCTCAGGCCTCTTTATCTGCGAGGCCATCTCTGACCACTGTGGCAATACCCTGCCCTCCCTGTTATTCTCTGGTCCCTATCCTGGTTTATTTTTCTTTAAAGTCTTTATTACAGACATATCATGTGTGTACTCGTTCTTGATCTGTTTCCCACGATTACAACGTTTGCTTCAGGAGAGCAGAGGCTTTTTGTTCACAGCCATGTTTACCCCAGATCCGAGCAACTGGTTGATGAATGAACGAACTACCTTCTGTCCTCATTCATCCACTTGTTCAGCTTAGTGCCTGCCCTGCGCTGGGCTCTGCGGGATCTAGTCATGAGAGGTAAGTCCCCACTCTCACACTCTCGTGGAGCCTCTGCTTTAAAGGATAACAGGCAGTCAATAAGAATCATGGAAATAAGCATTTGTGCAAATGGAGGTGTGACAAAAGAGAAGGACAGCACGCGACGATAACATAAAGCATGGGGACTTAACCCTAGTTGGGTAAGCCAGAGAGGCTTTTCAGAGGAGGTGACATTTGAGCTGAGCCCTGAAACACGAGTAGGGGATTGGCCAAGGGAAGAGCCTTTCAAACAGTGGGAACAGCACGTGTGAAGGCGCTGAGGAAGGAGGGAGCGTCAGGCACGGGGGAAACATGGAGGGGACGTCCGTGTGGAAGCTCTAGTGATGGCGGGAAGAGGAGGGTGGGCCTGCCGGCCTCATTAAGGAGGCTGGAGTGCATGCTCTGAGTGAGCAACAGCGAGTCAGGAAGGGTCTGCAGCTGGGCAGGGAGCTGGGACCACAAACCCTCTCTCCGGACTTCTTGGTCAAGTGATCTGTGGCCTCCTACTCTGCTCCAGCTGCTGATTCTGTGTCTTGTGCGGGCCCCCCCCTTCTCCTCACCTGTGCATGGGCCCAGCCCCAGTGAGCTCAGCAAGCCCATCTCCCTACCTTCAGTGTGAGTACCAGGACCCAAGCTTCACTCGCTCAACTTGCTCATCACCCTCTTACCACCTGGACCAGCCTCCTCCAGTTCCACATGGTCATCAATGGCCCGGCCATTCTCCTGTGACCGCTGGGACAGGGCAGAGGGGTCGTGCCATCATCCACTTCTCCAACAGCTACAGTCACTCTAGCTTCAAAGTCTCTCTCATGGGAGACTTGCAATAAATTACTCTGTAAGTCTCAGTTTCTTCTGTTTAATCAGGGGTGGGGGGATAATACCCACTGCCTAGGGTTTTAAGGGTACAAGAAAAGGGCCTATAGCATGAAGCCTGGCACAGAGTCAGCTTCTTCCCTAAAAACACCCGCCTTCCTCATGGCCCCTCACAGGCATGCATCCCTGACTCTCCCTGTGGTTCCCATTAGCTTGAATTGGAACTGAACCCCACACCTCTCCTTCACAGCAGCCTAAACTCTTCCTTCTTCAGACGAGCCACTTTGTTCCTTCCTTAAATAAGCATTCATTGAGCATTTACTGTGCTCTTGGCCCAGAAAGACAAGAAAGATCTCGTGCCTGCCCCTTAAGAAGGTTGCAATCCAATTCAAGGTGGATCTACAGGGATTGGGTAAAGGGGTTTTGGGCACAGGCTTCGGAATCAGATCTGTGCTCAGATCCTGTGCCTACCACTCATTTAGCCTCGGTTTCCTCATACAAAAAACAGGAATACCACCAGCTGCTTCACAGGGCTGATGTGCAGATTAAGTGTGATGATACATGCTGTTCCATGTTTGAAAGGCTGTATATAATCAGTGCTCAGTAATACTTTTCATCTTAAAGGCAAATAACTGTAACAGACTATGTTGGATGAAGACCTCACTGCTTTGATCAAGTAATGGCTGGTTTACTTGTTTCTGCCTCCCTCACTAGAGAGGGTAGACGACGGTAAATGTCTGTTGAACGAATACACAACTGAGGTGCTACAGGAGAGGCCTATAGGGACCCCGAAGAGGAAAAGCATCAGAGAAATTGATCTATGAGGGCCTGGCCCCACCTCTCCGGGATCCCAGGTCATTTTACCACATTCTGATTGTAATTGCCTGTTTGCTGACACCCTCAATAACGTGAGCTCTCTCTAACCCTGGGGCTATTCTCTAGGCTTCAGCAGGGCAAAGGCGAGGTCCCAACACCATAGAGAACGCCACCCCTGTCCAAGCTGTCCCCTACTTCACCTTTTCTTGGAGCGGTCCTTCCAAACTCGCCCCGATTTGGGCTTCCCCTTCGGGATTACAGGAAGCTCCTCTTTGTTCAACTTCTTGGACGCTGGGGCCTGGGATGAAGAACCTTTTCGCTTCTTTGCCCCGAAGCCGCCTGTCACCGTCTCCCCAGCTGGAGGTGGCTTGCTCCGCTCATGCTGACCCCGCGGGGAGCCAGGTGCCTTGGGTGTCAGCTCCAGTAGTGGCTGAGAGGGCTCCGGACCGGGAGCTTGCTGACCGGGGTAAGGCTCTGGTGATCCTGGGCCCGGCGGTAGCTGATGCTGGGGGGCCCCTGGGGTCAGCTCCT
>NW_012119710.1:8953112-8971122 GCF_000951035.1 Colobus angolensis palliatus | reverse complement strand
AGCGAGCAAGTAGAAAAGGGAAAGTGGGAGGACCCATTTCAGGGAGAGAACAGAGTTGAAAAAAGGTCCGAGGAGCCTTAGGCAAGGCCCGATGGAAGTTTTGTGCCCAAGACCCTCCTTGGGCCTGTTTTCTCATTTGTAATATGGGTCATTTTGCACTAGCTTCGTGCATCCCAAATGACCCTGTCGGAGTCCTTCTCCCAGCAGCCTGAGGGAATGCTACCTGGGGGTCGTGGAGGTGGAAGATCGGTCTTTTCTGTGTTAATTGTTCACACTCTTGCTTCTCCCGTCCTGTGCTTCCGTATATAATCCATGGCTCTCCCTTTTCAGCCTTTTCTTTTTTTTTTTTCTTTTTTTTTTTGAGACGGAGTCTCGCTCTGTCGCCCAGGCTGGAGTGCAGTGGCGGGATCTCAGCTCACTACAAGCTCCGCCTCCCGGGTTTACGCCATTCTCCTGCCTCAGCCTCCCGAGTAGTTGGGACTACAGGCGCCCGCCACCTCGCCCGGCTAGTTTTTGTATTTTTTAGTAGAGACGGGGTTTCACCGTGTTCATCAGGATGGTCTCGATCTCCTGACCTCGTGATCCGCCCGTCTCGGCCTCCCAAAGTGCTGGGATTACAGGCTTGAGCCACCGCGCCCGGCCCCTTTTCAGCCTTTTCAACGTCTATGGGTGAAGCTGAGGTACCAATAAGATGCAGCACCTTTGTCCTGTGGCTCACCTGGGCCCTCAACCAGCTGTGTACCCTCCCACGTCCCTCTTCTTCTGCCCCAGTTCTAGAAACAGGTTGGATCATCTCTGATCTTCCTTTCAGCCCAGACAGTGGTTTTTGCCCATGTGTCAACCTGCCTCTCCTCCCCTCCCTTCCCTTGCTATTCAACTGTAAATGTACTTTGCTTACTAAGCACTTTGGGACCTCACCAGTGAGCAGGTGTTGCCTTCTGGACCTCCCAGGGCCTAGAGAAGACTTTCAGAATGTGGGATTGGGAAATGTCGGGCTGTGTAGACCTTCCTGTGAGACCTAGGAGTGAGGCTTTGATTTACTTACAGCATACTTCTTAGGAAGAACATCTTGGAAGTGGCCCAGTTGCGTAATTATTGGGACTGCCTGGGGTTGGCTATTAGAGGTCCCAGGGCCCCTGTCCAACATTCCAGTGGTTTCTTTTGAAACCATTCCATTGTTTCTCCAGCTGGGGGCTTGCGAGAGGGTCTGGGAAATTGTCCAAGGATATCAGGGGTCAGAGTGTCCTCAACTTCCTCATGTTTCCGAGCTAAGGAGACCCCTGCAGGGGTGCTTTGCCTGCCTTGCTACTCCTCCCCTGCCGTGCAGCTATCAACAGGAGAAGCAGCTGGGACACCTCCTCGCCCAGCTCTTCCACCCCGCAGCTGTCAGAGGAGTGAGTTCCATTCAGTTCCTTAAATGCCCTGCCCCTGCCTAGAGATCCCAATGATCCGACACTCAGAACCAAGCCTGGCAGGCATTGCCAGGGTGCTGGAGGAGACTGTATGCCCCTCTGCCCTGCTCCAGTCCCCCTAGGCTTGCCCTGCCTCCTAAGCTCTTGTCCCCAGCTGGAGGGATCACTCTCCAGTGCCAACAGGATCATATCCTAGTCTAGCCTGAAATACCTCAGAGGGTGATCTCAGGTTTTCACCAGATAGAGGGAGATGTTTCTCAGAGATCTTTGGGTGTCCCCTAGACATTTGGAGGCACTTTGTCAACCTCAGCATCAGGTGGGCTCTGGCCCAGAACCCCCTACTCCCACCTGAGCTCGGTTTGTCATTGTCATTATACATGGTGTGCACAGGCCTGGAGGAGACTCCTGAAATTTTCAGAAGAGCCTGGTGTGGTGGTCGCTGTTGGGACCCTGTCCCCTTACACTCCTTTGCTTTCTTTTAAAAATTATTATTTTTGAGACAGGGTCTTGTTCTGTTGTCCAGACTGGAGTACAGTGGCACAATCACAGCTCACTGCAGCCTTGACCTCCGAGGCCCCAGGGAATCCTCCTGAGCCTCCTGAGTAGCTGGCACCACAGGCTCATGCCACCATGCCGGGCTATTTTTATTTTTTTTGCGGAGATGGGGGTCTCCCTGTGTTGCTCAGGCTGGTCTTGAACTCCTGGGCTCAAGTGATCCTCCTGCCTCAGCCTCCCAAAGTGTTGGGATTACAGACATGAGCCACTGTGTCTGGCCGCTCCTTTGCTTTTTTTTATTGCAGCTTTCTACATCCCAGCTTTCTTGCCTTTGGGTGGTAGGATACTGAGGGGCTTCTCTGCAGCTCCCAGAGACCCCCAGCAGTATTAAACTCTTATTCTCCACAAAGATAACCTGCTCATGCACCCTCTTTTGGCTTCATCCCTGTCTCATTTCCCCATTTTCTTATAGATGCTTGCTGGGGTCATTTTCAGAGGAGACAAATATTGTACTTAATCCTCTTCTCAGAGTTGGCTTCTGGAGAAAGCTAGCCTGAAACACTGGTGCCAGCCATGATTGGTCCAGGCATTGTTTCAAGCACTCTGCAAGTAAAAATCCATTTCTTAATGCTTCTCCCAACAATCCTGTGAGGCAGGTGCAGTTGTTATTACTCCATTTTACAGATAAAGAGACTGAGAGGCTGGGTGTGGTGGCTCACATCTGTAATCCCAGTACTTTGGGAGGCCGAGGCAGGCGGATCACTGGTGGCCAGGAGTTCAAGACCAGCCTGGCCAACATGCCAAAACCCCATCTCTACTGAAAGTACAAAAATTAGCTGGGTGTCGTGGCAGGCACCTCTAGTCCCAGCTACTCAGGAGGCTGAGGCAGGAGAATTGCTTGAAACTGGGAGGTAGAGGTTGCAGTGAACCAAGATCATGCCACTGCACTCCAACCTGGGCAACAGAGCAAGACTCTGTCTCAAACAAAAAACAAACAAACAAAACAAAACAAAACAAAACAAAAAAAACAGAAAAAGAAAGAAACGAAAAGACTGAGGCACGGAGAGGCTGAGACACTTGTAAAGGTCACACAACAAATAAGTGGTGGAAGCAAAATCCATACCTAGACTGTCTGATTCCAGAGCCACAACTCTTACCAGTAAATCTGCCTATTACCCAGGCAAGGAGACAGGCGTGGGAAGGCTAAGGTGCTTGCCCCAAATCAGACAGCGACACATTCAGGAGCCAGGATTGTGGTTCCAGAGGTGGCAGGCTTAGCTGCCTTGCAGCTGCCCCCACGTAGGCCCTGCTCACCTATTCCTCACCCTGATCCTGGTCTGTGTGCTGGGAGGTGCTGGGTACCACCTGGCACACACCATCGTGCAGAATGTGCCGAATCAGCAATACCAGCTATTTATGTAACCTGAGCTCTGCTGACTGACGGAAACCAAGCGCTGGCAGATGGACGGAAGATAGGGATCAGGTGTTCTCCTCTGAGTCATTGACCTCCCCTCAGCTAAAGGGGTACTGCGGTTGAGAGGGTCTGACAGTTCCCAGATATCAGGGACCTGGGTCCCCAAGGCTCTCTGTTCAACACCTAGCCTTGCCTGAGATACTTCAGAGGGTGATCTCAGGTTTTCACCAGAGAGAGGGAGATGTGTTTTAGAAGAAGCCTTTGGGTGGGTCCCCAGACACTTGGAGGCACTTTGTCAGCCTCAGCATAGGCGGGCTCTGGCCCAGAACCCGCTACTCCCACCTGAGCTCAGTTTGTCATTGTCATTATACGTGGTATGCAGAGGCCCAGAGGAGACTCCTGAAGTTTTCAGAAGAGCCTGGTGTGGTGGTGTACTTGCAGAGTGCTTGAAACAATGCCTGGACCAATCACTGCTTGCCCCAGTGTTTCAGGCTGGGTTTCTCTAGAAGCCAACTCTGAGAGAAGGACAGGGAAAGGGCCCCTGGCGGTCACCGGCAGTGTTAACTGAGCACTTACCATGTGTGTTTCAAGCACTCTGCAAGTACAAATCCATGTCTTAATGCTTCTCCCAATAATCCTGTGAGGCAGGTGCAGTTGTTATTACTCCCATTTTACAGATAAAGAAACTGAGAGGCTGGGTGCGGTGGCTCACATCTGTAATCCTAGTACTTTCTCTCTCTCCTAGTACTTTGAGGCAGGTGGATCACTGGATGCCAGGAGTTCAAGACCAGCCCAGCCAATTCAACAAACACATTTTGTTTTTTTGATTTTACTGACCAGCCTCTGGTTCGGGAGGGTGATTTTCAGCAGGAGCATGGTGCTCGATATGTGTTTGTTGAATGAATGGATCCTCATTATGACCTTACAGGGCTGGGGTGATCGTCCTCATTTTACTGACCAGGAAATCCCACTCCCAGAGAGGCTGCGCTTCAGGGCGAGGGTGACACAAGAAGAGGGCGCAGGGTGAGGTCTGGAGCTCAGGGCTTCTTGACTCTAAGCCCTAAACCTCCACCTCCACCAGGCCCAGGACTGGGACATGGGGCTGACTCAGTCTGGGGTGTCATTGGCAACCAGGATGTTGCTGAGCATGGCAGGAGTGAAGGCAGGACCCAGATGGATGGAGGTGCAATTGGGCCTCCGCTAATCTTCATTGTGCTGCAAGGATCTAAGCTGCTCTGTCTTTCACTCATAGCTCTCTCAAATATTTGAAGTCAGTTTTCTTGTAGCTTTTCCAGAATTGTCTTTTATCCAGGTTAAGCATCTCCTCTTCCTCCCATAACATGATAAGTCTTTGGGAAAGACACCAGTTCTCTACAATGCTTCCAGAATGTGGGGCCCAGAGCTCCTTCTGGCACTGAGGTTAACTGCCCCAGTTAACCTTACAGCTGACTGGATTTGTCACTTCCCTACTCCATAATCTGTATCAGTGTGGTCAAGATTGCATTCAGGCCACCCCATGGACATCTGATTGAAACCCTCAGTCTGGTTCCCGCGGCTGTCAGGCTCCCTTGCTCCCAGAACCTCCTTGCTGTGATCTTGGACATGAACTGTTGGCTTTTTTGGATAGTGCAGGATTCTTCATCTGTCCCTGCTGCATTTTGTTTTTACCTCTCTGGGAGTCCAGCTCGCCTCCTTCAGTACCCCTACTTTCTCTTTTGCACGCGTGAAGAGCTGCTTCTAGGTACCTTGAATCAGGTGCCACTGAGAACATGGAACAGGACCAGGGTGATTGTGTGAGTTCTTATCGTGTGTGCTTATCTCGGAGGCTCATCTGTGCTGCACGCTTCCAACAGCTCACTATCAGTTTCAGATCCTCGAGAGGAGGTGGGAAGAGACCTCAGTAGAGGGGCCAAGGGATGGGGGAGGATGGAATGGTACTTGAGACCCCAGCTTGAGACCTCCCAGCTGCCCCTACAGGGCATTGCCAGCGTGCAGAGAAGCTGCCTGGCCTGGGAGAGGCCCATTTTGCAAAGCTCTCATGTATCTGCCCCTGCTCAGGGCTGAAGAGAGCAGAGCTTATCTCCTGATCCTCTCACAGTATCTGCAGGTTCTGCTGAAACAGGAAGGGGCCAGACTTGCTACTCCCAGGTCACCATGGGGAGGGGGAGGAGGAGACAAGACCTCCTATCCCTCCTCAGGCACCTGCCAGCTTCCACAGCCTTTCCAAGGCAGGCCAAGAAGAGATGGGGTGGGTTGGATAATGAACACCTGAACCAGATGGAAAGTAGTTAACTCAGAAGGGGGCGTGGCATCTCATACCCCATTCCATCCTCACCCCAGTATGTCCAACAGCAATGCTTTTCAAACTTCAGTGAGTGTTGGCATCATGGAGGGGGTGTGTTAAAACACAGATTCCTGGGCTCCGACCCCTCTAAATTGAGATTCATGATTTTGCATTTTTTTTTTTTTTTTTGAGATGGAGTCTCACTCTGTCACCCAGGCTGGAGTGCAGTGGTGTGATCTCGGCTCACTGCAACCTCTGCCTCCAGGGTTCAAGCGATTCTTCTGCCTTAGCCTCCCAAGTAGTTGGCACTATAGGCATGCACCACCACGCCAGCTAATTCTAATTTTTGTAATTTTGGTAGGGACGGGGTTTCACCATGTTGGCCAAGCTGGGTTCAAATTCCTGACCTCAGGTGATCCGCCCGCCTTGGCCTCCCAAAGTTCTGGGATTACAGGTGTGAGCCACCATGCCCGGACTGAATTTGCATTTCTAACAAGCTCTCAGGTGCTGCTGCTGCTGCTGGTCCACAGACCACACTCTAAGGAGCAGTATCTGGTGGGAAGGAATGAGCAATGCAAGAAGAGCTTTCTTTCTTTGCCTTCTGTCTAGGGCAGGGGCTGAGTTCATCATACTATCGTTCATTTATTCACCAGCCTTTTTTGAATATTTACTTCATGACAGGTGTCACAAAGAGGTACAACAGGGAAGAGGGCAATCATGGTCTCTGCCTTAGTGGATCTTACAGCATCTTGGAGGCACAGATAATAAACACCGGAATCTGAAAATTATCCTTTGAGGAAGGCTGAGCAAGGATTAGTTCCCCTATTTTACAGGTGAGGAGATGGTATCTCAGAGAAGTTACCTGACTTGCTGAAAATTACCCAAATGTTAAGTCACAGGACTTGAACTCAGGACTTCTCAACTCAGAATCTGGCCCCTATTCCCTGGCTATGAGCCATCTCAGCTTCATGGGGCTGCATTTAGATGGGAGAGCTATAGACCTTGTGATTATGTTGCCAGTGGGTGAAAGCTGCGGGCTTCCTTCCCGTGTGTGGAAGAAGAGCTTAGGCAGACAGATGGGTAGGCACACATGTTTACATCCCATACATATGGACTCTCAGTTCCTAAGACCTGAAAAATCACAGTTTCATAGTGAGTCACTTCCCCCCCTTCCTCTCTGTTCACTTCTCCCTATTCTCTCATTTCCTCTAATATTTGGCTTCCTGTCTGTTCACTTCTCCCTATTCTCTCATTTCCTCTAAAGCTCTGACCCTTGCCTAAGTAATGGTCATCCCTTCCAATCAATATGATGGCTTCATCTGAATGGTAACCCCTGGAGACCCTGCCTTGGTGACCAAGGAGGAGCATACCAGGAGCAAATTATAAGACCTTCCCTGAAGCGTGGATCAGCTTGGTTCCTGCTTTCTTGATTCCTTGGTTCCTGTTGACCATGTGATAGGGAAAATCTCTGCTTTCTCTACCACTGAGTTTCTCTGACACTCTAGTGGTGACCAAAACCAGCCCCAAATCTGATTCAATGGCTCATACATTGCCAGGTTGGTGAGATGAGCCCTCCCCTGAGTCAACAGTCTCCCTTCTGTTCTCATGGAGCAAACAGAACGTGAGCCCCCCAAGGACAGAGCAACTCCTGGACCCCACTGGATCAACAAGGCTCGTTCTTCTGGCTCTCAGATGCCATGGTGCATTCTTTCAAAGGACAGTTAAAGAAACAAGCAGATCATTTCCCCAAAAAGGCCCATTCCCATGTTTACCGATGGAAAAGTATGTCACTTAGGGTAAGCTTTCCAGACATAAGAATGGTCAGCAGTCTTGATGAGAACACATTTTATTGCAGTGAATTAAACATCATAAAAATGGATCAGTTCCATTGGCAGTTTAAATGATTGAGATTCTTTCCAGAGTAGCTACGAAGGCTTTGGCAGATATTACCCCATTTAATTCTCTGAGATTCTTTCCAGGGTAGCTACGAAGGCTTTGGCAGATATGACCCCATTTAATCCTCACA
The DNA here is from genome assembly GCF_000951035.1 of Colobus angolensis palliatus. NCBI lineage: Eukaryota > Metazoa > Chordata > Mammalia > Primates > Cercopithecidae > Colobus > Colobus angolensis. The sequence continues at coordinate 8,963,491 of NW_012119710.1, read as the reverse complement.
GCAACCCCATGAGGAAGTTAATATTGCCGCACTGTTTCTCAGAAGTGGAGAAATTGCCCAGGGACGGGCAGCTGGTAAGTGGCACAGTGAGGGTTTAAATCTAGCACTGTGCTTCCAAAGTGTGTACAGTTTCACCCACACTGCTTTGCCTCTGTGTTTTAGGCACTTGACCTAAATCAAGAATGAGTCTCTTCTCTAGCCCAGGCCTAATTTTTCTATTCTTTGAAAATAAGGCAGAAATTTCAGATCATTACGAGTACCTGCTATACAGGGCAGGGGCTGATCAACTGAAGTGTTGTTCTGCTGCTGTTTTATTCTCTGCCCCAAACCAAAGATTATACAACACTCAGATATTATCTTCTGCTTGAGTGGTTTTTCCTCTCTGCTTTCAAGATGACTCTGGGTAGATCAAGATATCCCACTTGTTCGGAAATTAGACACAGGTTGTGTAGAACATTGCGTTTTCCCAAGTTGGCCTCAAAACTATCTCCTATCCATGTGCTCTTACCATGTGACCTAGATACCCCCTTCCCTCCAGTAGTGGGGTCTACACGTCAAACCTGCACGGATCTTTGTAATTGCCCTGGCCAAGTATGGCAGGACTGTTGCCATGTGACTTCTTCATGTTATTTGCAGAGACAGAGTCTTACTCTGTTGCCCAGCCTACTTAGATCATAGCTCACTGTAGCCTCAAAATCCTGGGCTCAAGCGATCCTCCTGCCTTAGCCTCCTGAGTAACTGGGACTACAGGCGGACACTGCCACACTTGGATAATTATTATTATTGTTTTTTTGTTTGTTTTTTGTTTGTTGTTTGCAGAGGTCCTGCTGTGATCCTGCTATGTTACCCAAACTGGTCTTGAACTCCTGGTCTCAAGCCATTCTTCTGCCTCAGCCTCCCAAAGTGCCAAGATTACGGGCATGAGCCACTGCACACCCAGCATGCCATGTGACATCTGAGGCTAGTTTATAAGAATGTTATGAGCTTCCACCTGGCTTTCATGGACAGGATGCTAACTCTTGGAACTCAGCCACCACGTTGTGAAGAAGTCCAAATCATCCCACATGGAGAGGCCCATGAAAGTGCTCCAGCTCACAGCCCAGCTGAGGTCCTGGCTGACAGCCTGCATCATCTGCCAGGCATGAGTGAAGATGCTTCCAGATGATTCTAGCTCCCGCTCATCAGATCACTCTCAACTTGGATTCTTCCCGGCAGAGGCTCCAGAAATCATAGAGCAGAGATCACCTCTTCCGGCTCTGCTTTGTCCGAGTTATGGGCTGTAAAATCTATGAGCATGATAACATGATTGTTTTACGCCAGAAAGTTTTGGGGGTGGTTTGTGACATAGCAACTGGTACAGAAATTATTTGCTAACACGCAGGCATCTCTCTCAAGGGGGAAAGTCTTATGGTCATTTTTGCGCCCTTTTCTGGGGCAAATATGGTTGGTAGGGATGATGCCCACTATAGCACCATTGTTAACTCAGGTTTCCACCTGCAGATTCTCACGTAGCTGGTGGAAATGAAACTGACGTCCCTTTTGCCAAAATAGACAATGCCTCTAAGTAGAAAGAAAAGTTACTCCTCCCCAGCACCAGCCTACCTCTGTGGGGGGATTTCTGCAATGTGCATTGCAAGCTGCTGCATCCACTGGCCAGCCTGGCTGTGAGATCAGCCAGCTGGCAGCCCCAGCAGTGGACATGGCTGGGCAGCCTGAATTCTGAAACCCATTAATGCACTGCAAATAACTGTTTACCAAGAAGATATCTGCAAGCCTTAAAAAATATCTCCTAAAAAGTTGTCCACCTGTAGTCCCAGCTACTGGGGAGGCTGAGATTGGAGCATTGCTTGAGCCTACAAGTTTGAGGTTGTGGTGAGCTATGATTGCGTCACTGCACACCAGCCTGGGCAACCAAGTGAGGCACCGTCGATGTAACCACAAACGCCTGAAAACAAGCAATAAATGTATCTAGAGTAAGACTTGTTATTGCTTCTGCAGTAATTTCTACTATTTACAAATAAGGGAGAGTGGGTGAGCAATGCTTTCCAGTTATGAGTCAGGGAAGAGTCGGGAAAGACAATTCCAAAATCAATTCCTGTTGACAATTCCTGTTGGTGTGTGTAGTACATCTCCACTTTGAACATGAAGAAAGGGGGTTATGAGTTTTATTAATGTGAAAATGACTTCTTGCTATCCTCACTCAGTTGAAATGAAACATATTTGATTACCAATTTGGAAGGGTGCCAATTTTTTAATCTGCCCCCAGGCGCCCAGGTGTTTCTGATCTGTCCTCCAAGCAGGACTTGTGGCAGGCCACACAATCCTGTTGGTGACATAAGACTAAGAATTCATGTGGAATAATCTCGAAATGCCCCAAAGGCCATGATTTGCACCTGGAGTGAGGAGAGCTCAGGGTAACCACAACTGGAGGAGCGGATGTCAATGGAAGCCCAAAGGTACCAGCTTAGTGTCTCTGAACCATGACATTCTTGGCTGTTCCCTCCTTGACCAATTCTGTTCCATTCTGCAGATAAATATCTTTCCGAATGCAGCCTTGAGTGGAGCTGACCCTGCTGGTACCAGTAGCCTCAGCAGGGTGCCCGCAAATATCTGAGACTGGTATCTGCCTGGCCAGGGCATTCATGAATTCTTTGCCCAGAGCAGGTGCTCAAGCTCAATGCTCGATGCTTCGCTGCCACCTGGTGGCCTTATGTTGCAAGTCTCTGGAGCTGCCTGTGTGTAGAGAGCCACTCTCCCAGGGTTCAGCCTCCAAACAGGAACATCTGTCTAGAAGGGAAACTGGGTGCAAACTAGGTCTATGCCACAGGGACATATGGTCACCGTTTTGGAGTCTCCCAATTACTGGGATATGCATTCTGCAATAGGCTGTCACGTGACAGAGGTGGGAACCAGGAAGCGCTGCTCTCTGAATGTTTGTCAGTGGCTCGATAATCCTCTTGCTCCTCCAGGGCGAGGTGTCTGGGTTGTGTCATTTCTTTCTGAATCAGTGATATACAATTTGCTAATGTGAGGCCTTGGGCAAGGTGTTCAATAAGGCAGCACTTTCAGAGTGTCTTCTAGAAGCAGTCTCTATTCTAAGGTAGAGCTTTACATATATGAACTCAGAGAGTCTTCACCACAATCCTGTGAGGTGGGAATTAGCATTTGCCCCATTTTACATTTGAGGAAGTGGAGGTCCAGAAAGGTTAAGAAACTTGCCTAAGATCACACAGCTAGGGAAGGAAAGACAGACCCAAGTGTCAAACCCAGACGGTCTGGCCCCCGAGTTGGCACTCTTAGCCATCATATCTTCTGGGACTCAGTTTTCTCCTCTATACATGGACTATGTTCTTTCCAACATGTACACACCTATGGTAAAGTTTAATTTATAAGTTAGGCTCAGTAAGAGATGAAAAATAATAGAATTAAAATATACTGTAATAAAAGTTATATCACTTTGGGAGGCCGAGGTGGGCGGATCACTTGAGTTCAGGAGTTTGAGATCAACATAGCAAAACCCCGTCTCGACTAAAAATAAAAAAAATAGCCAGGCGTGGTGGCACAAGCCTGTCATTCCAGCTCCTTGGGAGTCTGAGTCAGGAGAAGCACCTGAATCTGGGAAGCAGAGGTTGCAGTGAGCCGAGATCACACCACTGCACTCCAGCCTGGGTGACAGAGCGACACTCCATCTAAAAAAAAATAGGTTATATGAATGTGGTCTCTCCAAATATACTGTACTCAACATTTTTTTTTTTTTTTGAGACAGAGTCTCGCTCTGTCGCCCAGGCTGGAGTGAAGTGGCACGATCTCGGCTCACTGCAGCCCCTGCCTCCCAGGTTCAAGAGATTCTCATGCCTCAGTCTCCCAAGTAGCTGGGATTACAGGCATGTGCCACCATGCCCGGCTAATTTTCATATTTTTAGTAAAGATGGTGTTTCGCCATGTTAGCCAGGCTGGTCTTGAACTCCTGACCCCAGGAGATCCACCTGCTTTGGCCTCCCGAAGTGCTGGAATTACAGGAGCGAGCCACTGCGCCCGGCCAGCTATTTCTGGGCTGTGGTGGACCACGGATAACAGAAATCACAGAAAGTGGAACGTCATGTCAGAGGGGACTTCTGAATGCGTTCAGATCGCTTACTACCTACACACTTGTCTGCATTGAACATTTTTCTGAGAATTGCTTGGGTACCTTGGGTTGGGACGGAATACATAACGTTTCCCATTTGCAGTCATGAAAATGTATTTCTTTTTTAGACAGAGTCTCACTTTATCACCCAGGCTGGAGTGCAGTGGTGCGATCTTGGCTCACTGCAACCTCTGCCTCCTGGGTTCAAGCAATTCTCCTGCCTCAGTCTCCCGAGTAGCTCGGATTACAGGCACCTGTCACCACGCCTGACTAACTTGTGTATTTTTAGTGGAGACGAGGTTTCACCACGTTGGCCAGGCTGGTCTCGATCTCCTGACCTCAAGTGATCCGCCTGCCTTGGCCTCCCAAAGTGCTGGGATTGACAAGGGTGAGCCACCAGGCCCAGCCACGTTTCTGTTGTTTTAAGCTACCCAGTGTGTGGTAATTGGTTACAGCAGCCCTAGGTTTCTAGTTTCCTAGGTTCGAAACAGACGGCTCTGGTGGGGATGGAGTCCGCTTTCTGGAAGTGTAACCAGGAGGTTCGGCAAATTTAATGCCATTTGGGTCTGCAGCCAACCCGTCAGATTAGGGGCGACTTGCTGAGGTCCAGGCTGTATTAGAGGCATGGAGGAGCTGTGGTAAAGGAGAGGAGACTAGAAGCAGACTCAAGTTAGATACAGGAGGCTCCTATAGGACAGGAGGATGGTCAGGAGCTCAGACCCACCAGGCGTAGGATTGCAGACAAAGTCCCACTCCCGACTCATCCACCATCCTGTGGAAAGGCTCCACAAGCATCCACTTTCATATAAGGTCTTCCAGGATAAGCTGTGCCCAGAGGCAGAAGCAATGCCTGTGAAACTCAGCCGGGGAACTGCAGTTTGCTGAGATGACCAGGGTGGTTGCTCCTGAAACGAAGAACTGCACAGAGAGGCAGGAATGATGGTCTCAGGGAGCCCAGGGGCACCTGCCTCCTGGAAACCCTCACACAGGGGAGGTTTGCTATGGGCATTTATGGCTTGGCACAGTGGGCCATGCACCAGGGAGTAATGGGCTTACGGGAACAGAGAAAGGCATCAAGCTCTCCCGACTGGGCTCTGCATAGGTTGGTGAGACAGGATTTTGGAAGGGGACCACTGAAGATTCCTAGGTCCCTGCCGGGCGTGGTGTCTCATGCCTGCAATCCCAGCACGTTGGAAGGCCAAGGCAGGCGGATCACCTGAGGTCAGGAGTTTAAGACCAGCCTGGCCAACGTGGCGAAACCCTGTCTCTACTAAAAATACAAAAATTAGCCGGGCATGCCCGAAAGATGCCTAGGTACCTGGTCCAGTACTTTTCAAACTTGACAGAGGACATGAGCAGCCTAGGGATGTTGTTAAGCTGCGGACTGACTCAGCCCGTGTACCGCGGGGCTCCAATTCCGTATTTATTTATTTATTTATTTTCAATTAATTAATTAATTAATTTTTTTTTGAGATGGAGTCTTGCTCTTGCTCTGTCTCCAGGCTGGAGTGCCGTGGTGTGATCTCAGCTCACTGCAACCTCTGCCCCCCAGGTTCAAGCGATTCTCCTGCCTCAGCCTCCCAAGTAGCTGGGACTACAGGCGTGTGTCACCACGCCCAGCTAATTTTTATATTTTTAGTAGAGATGGGGTTTCACCATTGTTGGCCAGGATGGTCCTGATCTCTTAACCTTGTGATGCCACCCACCTCGGCCTCCCAAAGTGCCGGGATTACAGGCGTGAGCCACCGTGCCTGGCCTGCATTTTTTTTTTTTTTTTTAAGAGACTGGATCTTGTTCTCTGGCTCAGGCTGGAATGCAGTGGCACCATCATAGCTCACTGCAGCCTCCAACTCCTGGGCTCAAGTGAACCTCCTGCCTCAGCCTCCTGAGTAGCTGGGACTACAGGTGTGCACCACCATACCCAGCTAGTTTTTCTTTTTTAATTTTTTTCCTTTTCTATATCTTGTTGCATATCAACATTTTTTATTTTTAGTAGAGACAAGGTTGTGCTATATTGCTCAGGTGGTCTCCAACTCCTGGCCTCAAGAGAGCCTCGCCTCAGCCTCCCAAAGCTCTGAGATTGCAGGCCTGAGCCACTGGACCTGACCTGAGACTCTGCATTTCTCATAAGCTCCCAGTTGATGCCAAAGATGGGCCCTGGCCCATGCTTGGAGGTGGGAGGGGCCAGTCTCTTATTTTGAAGATGGAGAAACTAAGGCTGAGAGAAGGAGGCAACCTGCGTAAGTCACCAGGCTGCTAAGTGATAGATCTGGAACTAGAAATCAAGTCCTGGAGGCTTTTGTTTCACTGTAGTGGCTGAGCCCTTGACTTGAGTGTTACCCTCAGCGGAAGCCCGCAGGGACACCACCTTTCTCCTTCCTTGGCTGCATCTATGGGGTAGAGGCCGTTTGCCATGACTCTCCCCCACCACATGCTGTGAACCAGCTTCAGCTCTTTAGCTGGCCGCCTCAGCAGCCCCATGCCTCCCCTGGGCCATCCAATCCTGTGTGGGCACCTGCACGGGGTGGGCCTGGAGCTTCCCCTCAAGCTCAGAACAGTTCCACACCCTGCCGCTTCACTCCCACTTCACAGACTCAAACGCCCTCCCAAGGGTGCAGGGAAGATCTGCAGTCCCGGTCTTTGCAGCCCTCCCTGTCTCTGGGCCACCACCAAGTGGGATCTCCAGGGTCCTCAGGAGCATTCCTGCCAGCAGGTACAAGTAAGTGGTGGGGAACTTGGTGGAGCTCGAGGAGGCAGCCAGGATGCGCGTCCCCCATCCCCCCGCACCCCACCCACAGCGGATAATGATCTGCAGGGCCTGAGGGTGGAGGTGGGAGGAGGCAGAGCTAAAGCCTTGGGCCTTCTGGGGCGGGGCTGTGTCTCCCAGGGACTTGAGTGGCTGGGCAGATCTCTGTGCAGATGTCTCTGCCGATAAGAATCTTAGACAAACTCCCCAACCACCTCCTTCCTTGGCAGCCAAGAAAACAGAGGCCTGGAGAGAATGATAACCTTGCCAACTTCCCTAGCCAGTGAGGGGCGGAACCAGGTCTCCTCGTCCCCAGGGGATGGCAGGATTGCAGAACCCTAGAAAGCTTGGGTGAGGGCCATCTCAGGCATCAAGCCCAACACATTGGTTATCTCCAAGGTGCTGGCCCCGAGGGCACTGAGCTTGCTCTGTGCACTGAGTCTGTGCACTGAGTCATTTAGCTCTCACCACACCCACGCCTGGAGCGGCACCCTGCTCACGGCATTCCAGGGAGGAAGCTGGGGCCTCAGAGTGGGATCGGAGCCTGCCTCTGCCCACGTTCCCTACGCCTCCATACTGCACATGCAAGTCTCTCCCTCCAGGGCACAGGGTTGTCTCAGCCTAGGCTGAAGCCCAGAAGTTTGCGGTCATTTGTTTCAAAAAGCCTTCTCTGATCCTGAGAGCAGCACTTTGGCCTCGCCCTCAACACTCCACCTCTCGGACTGTCACCCAAGGGGAGTAGCTTCTTCTAGCAGGCTCTGCTCCTCCCATTGCTTTGTGCTCAATGGCAAGGTAAATAAGACCTCATTTTGGAAACTGGGGCCCAGAGCCACACATGCAGAGGATCTAGGATTCCAGTGCCTGGCTTGGCCCATGCCCTCCGCTTAGCTGCCCACATTGACATCAGCGGGAGACAGGCACAGACTTCTGCCCGCATGTGCTGGTCTCACCATTGACCAAGACCCGCTCAACTACGGTGAGAAGAGCCTTGGTGCAGGGTTGGGGCATCAGAAAAGGAAAGCTCCCCGTTCACCCGAGTGGCCTTAGAGGGATGGAACCCAGCTCCTGGGGACTGGCAAGGGGGACGTAGGTTTGCTGCCGTATCCTGGATTCAAGCAGTGCTTTCCCGGGCAGTGGCAGCTCCAGCCCTTTGCTGCTAATTTTCGGAGTTGGAGGCCAGGGAGGAAAACCCCAGCAGATCTGTCTGGCCTCCCTGCTGCTCCACGATCCCTCCCCGGGTATGTACCCTTGGCCCCGTAAATTCTACTGACTGCATCACTGTTGGGATTGGGAGTGGCTGTTTGGGATCTGCTCTGGGAAAGGCGCGGGTCTGTGGAGACTGGGTGGTCCCCTGACTCCCAAGATGGTTGGCTGTCCCTGGAAAAAGAGCTCCTCTCTGCTGGGTGGGCATTGCTCAGAGTCTCAGCCTGCCAGGGTGTCTCCTCTGGGTTCTGCCATGGCACCCCTGGGGTTTCGGAAGGAGGGACCCTCACTGATTGCTGCTTCCCAGTCAGAGCTGGCTTCAGAAGGCAGGTGGACTGTGGGCTGGGCTGCCTCTAGTCTCCTGGAGGGAGCTGGAGCCTGAGTCTTGCTTTTGACATTTCAGACACCTGCAGCACACACATCCCGGGTCCCAGGATGAGGAGGAACATTCGCAGGCAGATCCCCATTCCCTGGGTCTCAGTTTTCCCATCTGAAAAGTGAAGCTACATCACCAGAAGGAGTGATTGGTAAAACATGGATTGCGTGTAATTCTTAGCAGCTAAAAGCAAAGGTCAGGATGTCCACAGAGAGCAACACGATGGATCTTAGACACAGGGCTGAGGCGGGGAAAAACAGAACCAAAATGAGACAAAACAATACCATATACACAAGTTAAATATATGCACACTAACATCCTGTAACACGACATGCATTAAAACACGCTGAAGTTCTTACCTGGGGCTGGAAGGCTGTGGGGAATGGAAGTAAGAGGGAGTTAATGAGACAGAGGTAAGGGAAGAAGTTTGGAACTGGTGACAACCACTACAACCTCATGCTTACCAGCATGCATTTATAATTTGGTATGCCTGATCTTCATTTCACTCTTACACAAACTGAGGACCAGAGAGGTTAAGTAACTTGCTTGGATCACACAGTTAATAAATAGTGGAGCTGGGATCTGAATCCAAGACAGCTGACTAGAAAACCTGGGTTTTTCCTTCTTTATGATGCGTCTGCCCCTTGTCTCCCAGGCCATTCCCTTCCAGTCTGCCAGGCTAGTTAATAACACCACCAACTCCACAGCCTACACCTGTCTGTATGGCTTGTTACCACTTACCTAGAGTCTTCACACGTGGTCCTGTGCTTAATTACTAAGCCTGCTGTGTGATGAGGCCCGGGAGCAACCCTCCAGTTGGCTCAGGTCAGAGAGGCTATAAATAGTTGGGCCTGTACTGGAACCTATGGCTTCTGACTCTTGTCCAGTGTTCATCCCGCTGCCTCCCCTAAGCAAAAGTGAGAGACATTAAAAGAAAAATAAAAAGCAACACAAAACCAAAAAACCAAAAACGTGCCTCAAATTCCAAGTGAACTCAGGAACAGAGAGCCGGGAGGACCCTGGGATCCTAAGGCCTGAAGCTCTTGGCCTTCACCTGGTCAGGGAGCTTTCTGTCCAGCAGCCTGGACACGTCTTCACCCCTCCTGATGTCCCTCCTTCTCTGCCTTCCCGAGCACCTGCTCTGCCAATTGTACACTTGCTCCTGCAGCCCCCTCAATCGTAGAAGCCAATTCCTTGCGATGAGTCTTAGTCTATATGTCCCACTGATTCTGTTTCTCTGGGGGAACATGAACTGATAAGAGCGTCCAGCACCTGGCAGGGGCCTGACCCATGGCGGGGGTAATCTGCTCCCGAATGGATGCAAGGCAATCAGACTGTGTGGAAGGAAGTGAGGAGGTGGGGAGGAAGTGATCACAGCCATCGGGTGGTGAGGGGCAGGCTAAGGGTTTTGGCCTGGGAAGAGCTAAGTCTCTGTGCAGAAGAAATGTCAGGGCCAGGACAGCTCAGACACCCACAGGCCTCCTCTCACACAGCTTCTCCTTTTGGCCATGCCGTGTATTCCAGATTAGGTCCCCATCACATTCTCTCATAACGCGCCTCAATGTCCCTTTATGGTAGTCATACGTTCTCAGATGCGATCGTTGGATTAGTGCCTTTCTCCGCCACCACAGTCCGAGCTCTGAGAGGCTGGGGTTTGCTCATGGTGGTTTCCCCTGGACGTAGCATTGTAGGGACTCAGTCTTTACCTGTGGAATGAATGAAGGAATAAATGAGTGCAATGCCGTCCTGCCTCCGTGACCTGCCTTAAGGTTATGGAGACGGAGAAGGAAGAGGGTGTGACTTTGGGGTTTCTTTAAGGCTCCTGGGGTGGGATTGGGATTAGAGTTTGCAGAATTATCTCATAGGCTAGGGGAGATGATAAATTTGGGAGCCAGGAGCTCAGGGTGCTAGATGCAGATAGGAGTTGG
>NW_012119710.1:8949294-8951596 GCF_000951035.1 Colobus angolensis palliatus | reverse complement strand
GTCCTTAAAGAAATCTACGAGATTGAAAAAGAAGTAATCCCTAAGAGGTTTTCCCTTGGCATCTCACATTCTGGGGAACACTAAGGTTGGTGTTTCATATCCATAGTCTCTTCTGAGCCTCACTATAACTCTGTGAGGGACGGATTATCATTCCCATTTTACAGATGAGAAAACTGAGGCTTGGGGAAGTTAGCTGTTTTACCTGAGTTCTGCAGTACATGGTTGAGGAAATTCTTAGTTTCAGGTCCTCTTTCTCCTTGAGAGCAGCTGCCTCCCACTTCTGCCCTAGACAGGGTGCACACACCCTGTCCCTCCCCAGGCTCAGGGATACTGTGGCAGTGTCTTTGCTAGGGAATGAAAGGATCTGTCTATGGGGACCCAGAGCCCTGAGCCTTCTGGTTTATTTGCCTCAAGACCATTGAACTGACATCTCTAAGTTAGAGCATCCTGAGGCCAGATGTTGGCCGTGACATCGCCCTTTTGTCTCATGATAGAAAGCTCGAGTGCTAGAGCTGGCCAGGAACCAAACCATCATCCAGTTCAGCATCCCCTAGACTTTATCCAGAGTCGTGAAGTCCCTGTACGTTGTGATAGACTTCATCAGCGTATGACTCCTCCAGAAATATTTCCAATGACTCTGCATTTTGCATGGCCTAGGATATAAAAAACTCTAAGTAAAAAGAAAAAAAAATGGAGTTCAAGTCATTGGTTTTAATACAGTACTGTAAAGCTAGGGTTTAATACATGTGAAATTTGTCTATAGTTTATGTTCAGATATTACAGAAAGACACATTTCAACATTTCCCTACTTGACAAGTGATGCCACCTGGTTCATTTTCTGCAAAGAAACGTTGTAGGAGAAGGAAGAAATGAAAAATGACGCTGGCCATGGGGAGACATGACAGTTGCTTGGGTCCAGCTGCTAATTGAGGGATGCAATGACACCGAGTATCCCAGGTTTGGTGGAGGATGAAGGCCACACCATCACTGCTGGAATGTTCTCCCCAACCAAGCTTACTGTGCATTGAACCAAGCTTCGAGGGTCTTCTAGATGTGACTTTCAGGCTACAGGAAAGAGGGAGGGTGGAGGCGCAGGGGAAAGACACCATGAAGAAACCATCAACATTCTACAAGACGACTGGTCTCAAAAGTCCAAGTCATGAAAAAGGTGAGAGGGCTTTTCTAGATTAAAAGAAAATAAAGTGATGTAACAATCAAATCTAATGTGTGAAATGTGGCTAGATCCAGGTTAAAAAAAAGAAAAAACCCACAACGAAGACAGTTTTGACCTAGAGGGGGAAATTTGAATATGGGCAGGGTATTAGGATTATAGAATTATTTTTAATTTTCCTAGTGTGATAATAGTATTATGATTACATAGGAGGATATGCTTATTCTTAGGAAATAACGCAGGTAGAAGAATTTAAAGAGGAAAAGTCATGATGTCTGCAACTTTCAAATGGTTCAACGAAAATGCATATATACAAATGTATGTCTATTTATGCATACTATATACGTGCTATATATACACACACGTACATATGTATATATAAAGAGAGATATATGTGGAGAAGGAGGGAAAGCAAATATGTAAAATGTTAACATTCTAATCTCAGGGGAGGTACAAGGGTGTCAACTGTACTATTAACTTTTCTGTACGTTTGATTTTTTTCATCATGAGTAAAAATGATATTAGGCTTAATTTAGGGCTGAATCCATGTCAAAATCAGCTGGGTGTGTCAGCTCACACTTGTAATTTCAGCACTTTGGGAGGCTGAGGCGAGAGGATTACTTGAGACCAGCAGTTTGAGGAACCAGCCTGGGCAACATACCGAGAGCTCTGCTAAAAATAAAAACATTAGCTGGGTGTGTTGGTGCACACCTGTAGTCCCAGCTACTCAGGAGGCTGAGACGGGAGGATTGCTTGGGCCTAGGAGTTCAAGCTGGCAGCGGGCTATGCCTGTGCCACTGCACTCCAACCTGGGTGACAGAGCAAAGCCCTGTCTCAAAACATTGAAAAAAAAGGCTGGGCATGGTGGCTCACGCCTGTAATCCCAGCACTTTGGGAGGCCAAGGAGGGCAGATCACGAGGTCAGAAGTTTGAGACCAGCGTGACCAACATGGTGAAACCTTGTCTCTACTAAAAACACAAAAATTAGCAGAGTGTGGTGGTGGGCACCTGTAGTCCCAGCTACTCAGGAGGCTGAGGCAGGAGAATTGCTTGAACACAGGAGGCGGAGGTTGCAGTGAGCAGAGATCGCACCATTGCACTCCAGCCTGGGCGACAGAGTGAGACTCCATC
>NW_012119710.1:8929220-8948680 GCF_000951035.1 Colobus angolensis palliatus | reverse complement strand
AAAAAAAAAAAAAAAACAAAACAAAACCAAAAAAAAACAAAAAGAAAGAAAGATGGGGTTTGTTCTAAACATTTGCATGGCTCTCCCTGCCACTCTCTCAGAACCTAATGCCTTACACTTTACAATCTATTTTAAAGCCAGCTGCAATCTATAGAATGCTAGAAGCAGCAGATCAGAAGTGGAGAAGAGAGGTGCTATGGCCAAGCTAGTGACCACAGCACGAAGTGGCAGCGAAGGACATGACAAAGAAGGAGAATTCAAAGAACCTCAAACTCCAGGGATATTCTGTGCAAGGGCAAATGATACTGAGAGCATCCCTTTACACAGGGATTTTGTAAGACAGTGGAGAGCAGAATGCTATCTCAGACAACTTGAAAACCTGGGTCGGGAGCAGTGGCTCACACCTGTAATGCCAGCACTTTGGGAAGCCGAGGCAGGTGGATCACCTGAGGTCAGGAGTTTGGGACCAGCCTGACCAATATGGTGCAACCCTGTCTCTACTAAAAATATAAAAATTAGCTGGGCGTGGTGGGGTGTGCCTGTAGTCCCAGCTACTTGGGAGGCTGAGACAGGAGAATCACTTGAACCAGGGAGGCAGAGGGTACAGTGAGCTGAGATCGTGCCACTGCACTCCAGCCCGGACAACAGAGCAAGACTCCATCTCAACAAAACAAAACAAAAATCTGGGCTACCACATGTATCGAGCCATCAACTGGGTAAGAAATGGCTTATCTGAGAGGACAGGGTTCCCAGGAGCTATGAGGGCTGACTTTGCCATATAGACCATTGCACTAGTCTTTTGTATGTACAAATCTCATCTTCCCAGTGAAAGTGCAACTTCAGGAGAGCAGAGGCTATGCTCCAACCAAGTTGGGGCATTGTCAGGCAGTGGTCTTCAGTTTGTAGTCTGGGTCCAGATCCCAGCTCCGTCGGTGACTACCCATGTGTCTGGGGAATCTTGCTGAACTTTTCTGATCCTGCGTGAAATGGAGATGTTAATAGTAACAGCAGCTAGGTCACAGATTGATGGGAGGATTAAATGACATTGAGATTAAATAACATTCACTTGGCTCAGAGTCGGTGGCCCAGTAAAGATTCAAAAAGTGAGCTCTGCAAATACCTGGGGAAAGAGAGTCCGGGTGGAGGAAGGGCAAGGGTGATGGCTCAGAGGCAGGGGTTTCCCTGGGGTGCCTGTGGAACCTCAAGGAAGCCATGGTGGCTGGGGCAGAGCTAGCAAGAGGAAGGGAAGCAGTGGGTGAGACCATGGGGTTGCAGGGGAAAATTGCGTTTTATTTCACGTGTTTGTTATTTCTGGGGTTCGCTTCTATTTATGGAAAGATACTGATTTCCCATATCTTGCTGCTACAAAGTGCCCCTTTAAAATAATATAGAGAAAAGAACCAGTGTGGAAAAAACCCAGAATACATTGCAGCTCACAAATAAGCAAAAATCCTGAAGACTATCCTCAGATGACCGAAATTTGGAAAATGAGGAAGGCAGGTCCCTCTCCCTCACATTATTTACTTAGCACAAGTAGGTTTGGAATCCCGAGGCTGAAGTTTTACTGGCAAACTCGATGTCACAACTGGGATCTTGAATTCTCCTGACCTCAGAGCTTTCAAGCTGGGAGACTCCTGGATCATGTCATCCTCCCAACCCCACTTTACAGATGGAGACACTGAGGCCCAGGGAGGCAAAAAGATGCATGCAGAGGGTCTGGTTCAGAGGGAAGAACTGTATACAGTTTCTATGGGACTCAACTCCCCAGCTGCCCTTATCCTAAATCCAGGGATTCAGATACACAGGCTCTCCCAGAGGCCTCTTAGTAGGTTGAGGCAAGGGAAGCCCCTGCCTGTGCCGCTCTGGATACCGTCCTTCCTGGCTCCCCTTATATCCTCCTGTGCATCCGCCATTGATCAGAGAAGGCAGACAAGGGAGGTCAGAGGGCATGGGGGGCACCTCGGGGCTGCAGGCCCAGGAGTTTGCTCTGGAGGCTGGCAGGGAGGGTAATGGGTCCTGGTTGTGCCCAGGTTCAGCTGAGGTAGCTCTGGTCAACCAAGTCAGGTGCTGAGACGTTCCTGGGGCCCCTGGGAGTTCCTCTAGTGCCTGAGTGTGTAGGACCATTGCTGCCTCGGCTACCACCGCCAGGCCAGGCAGTTCTAGCTGCAGCACTGTTAGCCCCTTGCCCGTCACAGCTCCCTTGGGAACTGGTTTCTCTCCATGCCAGGGAGAAGGGGCCACGCGTGGGTTCTGAAGGTCTGGGGAGCCGGGCTCAAACCTCTTCACCTCTGATGTTGCTTGTGCTGTGTGTCCCCTTGAATCACACTCTGGTAGGATGGTGGGGACTCCACCGGCAGGCCTGTGACATGCAATGGTGGGTTCGGAACAAGGCATGCGTCGTCGTTCTGCAAAAGAAAAGTCACCTGCTCACAGCTGTGGAGCGACTGGTTGCTTCCAAAACACTTCTCTGCTAGTTCACTTCTGAAGACTCAAGTTCTCCATGAACATGGGGAAACTGAGGCTTGAGAGATGAAGCGACTTCCATAGACCAGCGTGTGACTCCCTCCACCCTCCTTGTTTTTGAAAAGGGAGAAGGGGAGGCCCACATGGGAGTCAGTGGATGGGGCCCTGGTTCCTGTCCCGCTACCAGTGTCCTGGTGACCAGGGGCAGGTCACTTACCCTGCTGGGCTTCCTGAGGGGGGCTGGGCCAGGTAATGACCCAAGTCCCTTCTAGTCAGGATACACTCTAGGGGCAGGTCTAATGCCAACAGTGTCCGCCAGTGATTGCTGCCATGCCTCCATCCCCGATTCGTGATGAGGGTGGCACCAATTCAGTGTTGGAGAGCCTGTCCCTGGCACTGTCCTTACTGATGGGGAGGGCACAGGGACCACTGGGAGACTAGCATGGCTGCTTGCTGGCTTGAGACCATGGGAAGTCCCTTAACTCTTCTAAGCTTCATTTTTCCCTCTTTAAAATGGAAAAGCAGAACCCGCCTCCCAGAATGGCTGTGAGAGTCAAGGAGATCTCAGCCAGAAGCACAGCCCGCAAAAGACGTCCACGTTTTAACCTGTGGTCACATGGCAGAGAGGAATTAAGGTTGCAGATGGAATTAAGGTTTCCAATCCGCCTTGAGATGGGGAGATTCTCCTGGATTATCTGTCTGGGCCCAGTATGATGACAAGGGTCTTTAAAAGTAGAAGAGGGAGACAGGGTTATTGGAGGATGTTGTGATGCTGGCTTTGAAGGTGGAAGAAGGGGCCCAAGCCAAGGAATGCAGGCAGCCTCTAGAAGCTGGAAAAGACAAGGAAAGAGATTCTTTTCGATGCCCCCGGAAGGGATGCAGTCCTGGCAACACACCTTGATTTGAGCCCTTGAGACTCATTTCAAACTGCTGACCTCCAGAACTGTAGGATAATATAGGTGCTATTTTAAGCCACCAAATTTGTGACAATTTACTACAACATCAATAGAAAACGAATACAGCCACCTGCAGCACTAGTATGGTGCCTGGAACACAGCAAAGGTCAATAAATAGGAACAAATATGGCTCATAGCTACAGCTAGGTGTGGGGCCTCAGTTTTCCCTATCCTTAAAAGTGGGGTTGGCCTCAGTGACTCAAGGCCACCATCTGGCTTTCTGATGTCTTCATGAGAAGACTTCCTGTCAGGCAGCCAGAAATTCACAAAGACAACTTCTCTGCTTGATGTCAAATGAAACTCAGAGGCCATCAACTTACATATGCGTTACATGAACACTCGGTGTGTGATGAGGTCACTAACACGAAAATCAGCGTCAAACTTGCAGAATTATGGGGGATTTGGCACTTTTACAAATAGTGTTCTAAAGTTGAGATTGTAATGTGATTTTTTTTTTTCTTTAAAGAAATGAGCCTTGGAGATCACTTCTGGTCAGGGTCTTTATTTTTTATGTATTTCTTTCTTTTATAAAATATCCTTATCCTGAACTGTTGAGGATCTTTGGGGTGAGGAGAGACTTGCCTTCTATTTGAAAATGTATCTAGCCCCAGTCGGCCGTTCTGCCTTCCCCATGGGTAGACAAGGGCGAGACTGTGGGTTAGACATAGCTCAGGCGGAGTCCTGGATTTCCTGATTGGCTGCTTCGCCTTGGGAAGTGATGTGACCTCTCTGAACCTCAGCTTGCTAGTCTGTAATATGGGAATTTAAGTACCTCAAAGGGTTGTTGAGGGCTGGGCACAATGGCTCATGCCCATAATCCCAGAACTTTGGGAGGCCAAGGCTGGCGGATCACTTGAGGTCAGGAGTTTGAGACCAGCCTGGTCAACATGGCAAAACCTCATCTATACTTTAAAAAAATACAAAAATTATCCAGATGTGGTGGCATGTGCCTGTAGTCCCAACTACTTGGGAGGCTGCGGTGGGAGAATTGCTTGAACCTGGGAGGCGGAGGTTGCGGTGGACTGAGATCGTGCCACTGTACTCCAGCCTGGGCAACAGAGTGAGACTCAGTCTCAAAAGAAAAAGGGTTGTTGAGAAGATAAAGTTAAATACAGCTATATTTATCTGTATATCTGCATGTCTATATCCATCCATACATCATCCATCCATCCACCCACCCATCCATCCATCCATCCATCCATCAATGGATGCATTGATTGATCCATCAATGTAGTGCTTAACAGAGTCCCTGGAATTCCTTAAATGCCCAATCTTTGATGACTCTGTCTCTCACTTGTTTCCACCATAGCCAAACTCCACACACACTTTAGCTTCCCCAGGCCTTCTCTGTCCTGTCTCCAAGCCAGTGCTCATGCTGTCGTTGCTCTGCTGAAAGTCCCTTTTCCATTTATGCCTGTGGGTCCGAACCCTGCCCAGTCACCACGGGCCTCTGTGATGCAATTTCCCCAGGGCCTTCAGAGCTGGTAGCACAGTAGCCTGTTTTTCTGGGCATCCGTGGAGTTTCCTCTCAGGCAGCCTCACCTTCTTCTCCTTGGTTTGGCCTCCTCTCTCGCCCCCATGCCTTGGCTCCCCTACTGGACTGTGGTCACTTAATGAATGCTCAGCAAAGTGAGGAATGAATGAAACATGTTCCTCTTGTAACCTCCACATTTCTTTCCTTTCTGAGACCTCTGCTGCCTCATGCCCTCATTTTTTTTTGTCTTCCTGGGAAGACAAACCCTTGTCTTACTTTTGCAGATGGATGGTCCCGTCTCCAGGCTGTGACAGCTGTGGGCACTGGCAGGAAGAGCTCCAGGACCGTGAAGCAGAACAAGGCCAGCTCCAGCCTCTGGATGTGGACCTGAGAGGGGAGAGGGATGGAAGGCAGGGCGAGACCTTTCTGGGTGTCTGCACCCATTACGTGGGCTTAGCCAGGCAGGGGTCAGATCCACAGCAGAGGGCAGTTGGGGCTTTAGCTCCCAGGTGTGCGTGGGGAGGGCAGGGTGGGTCTCTGAGGGATGGGGAGTGGGTCTATCTTGGTCACTGCCCTACGCTCAATGCCTGGCACTTATAGGTCTTTGGTGAGCATTGGCCTAATGTTTGAGGGCTAGAGAATCTCATGGGTCCCTGGTAAGACTGAAGGTAGCCTTAGGGTCGTCTGATCCAAGCCTACTTGACAGATGGGGATACCTAGTCCCAGAGTGAGGGCGCATATTTTACAGCAGGGGAGGGGAAGAGCTGTGCAGCTGAGAGACATCTCCTAGTATCACATGCATTTGACAGGGAAGCATATGTATATGTATGTGTGTGCACGCACATGTGTGTCCATGCATGCTCACACTTGCATGTGATGTGCATGTGTATGCACGTGTGTGTATGTGCTGGGAGGAGATAAGGAATAGCAAACTACTATGGTCAGAACACTTGTGGGTGTGGTAGCTCACGCCTATAATCCCAGCACTTTGGGAAGCTAAGGCGGGAGGATCACTTGAGGTCAGGAGTTCGAGACCAGCCTGGCCAACATAGTGAAACCCCATCTCTACTAAAAATACAAAAATTAGCTGGGTGTGGTGGTGGACGCCTGTAATCCCAGCTACTTGGGAGGCTGAGGCAGAAGAGTCGCTTGAATCTGGGAGGTGGACGTTATAGTGAGCCGAGATCGCACCACTGCTCTCCAGCCTGTATGATAAGAGTGAGACTCTGTCTCTAAATAAATAAATAAATAAATAAATAAATAAATAAAGAGTTCTTGGAGCCTGACCCAGAGGCACCCAGTGGTCTGCCTTCTGCTTCAGAGGCAGCAGTGGCGTGGTGAAAAGAGCACCAGGCTTGGAGTCTAAGACCCACTAATCTAGCCTCTCTGGACCTCAGTGTTCACTCCCAGAAGTTGAGGGTAACAAAGCGGACTTGGCCAGCTTTGCAAGGCTGCTGGGAGGCTCCTGGATCACAGGGGCCACCAGGGACACCGTGCTTAGAGCCCTGGCTGGGAAATCAGCAGTTTTAGGCTGTGGTCCTGGATTTGCGGCCAAGTTGCTGCTTGACCTCAGGCAGGCTCCTCCCCGTCTCTGGCCCCATTTCCCCATCTATAAAAGTGGACTTGGATTCAGTGATGCTGATCAGTGGGCAGCCCAGCACCCCCCTTTCCATCACACCTTGGGAGGGACAGAAATAAGTTGGCCAAGGGCTCCGCGGCCCACACCTGGGCTCCAGAAGAGGCTTTCTGTGAGCTAGAAACCTCCTGTGGGCCAAACCCAAGGCAGCACCTTTACTGAAGTCAGAGGATGCTCTAGGCCTGGGGACTCACCGTGGAGTTGGGGTACATTCTCCAGATCGGGGACTGAAATGGGCTCTCCAGAAAGAGATCCTTGGTGATGACGAAGAGGCCAGACAGCACACAAAAGAGGCTGATGAGGTTTGCCATCAGGCACAACATCTTCTATAGGTGAAAAATAAAGGTAACAGCTGTTCAAAGGGTAGAGACCTGGGGCTAGGTCCTCCCCTGATGCTTGCCAGTAGCTTCCTCTGTAGCCTCAGGAGAGACTCTGCCTGTCACTGGCCCCTCAGCCCCTCACACAGGAGCTGAGCCACTGACCACTGAGGAGGGCCCAGCTGGCCCTCGCCTTCTGTGGGACAAATTGGGAGAACCTGAGAGCTGCCTTCAGATCCAAGAGCTTTGCAATAAAGGATGCCCCATTGCCTTCTCCTGCTCAAAGCCAGCCCCGACCATCCTACATCAGCTATGCCAAGTGTCAGGGATTCGACAAACAAGTGACCCCTCATCCAGCCCCTTCCCCACCAGAAAGGGCAGGAGGAGCTCTGAAAGTGCCCTATCCTCACATATCCCAGTGCCAGCCCCTTTGCTCTGCCCCCCCGCCATGGTCCCTGAAATGCCCGTATTCATCGTCCTCTCCAGTTAAGCATCATTCCAAGAGCCTCTTGCCAAGTGCAAACCTTCATAGTGAGGAAAGACTATGCACATGTGTAATCTGTAGCCTTTCGTACTGGAATGGGTTTCTTTGCAGTAAGAGTGTCCTTATGCTCAGGTATACAAAGCAGGAGGCCTGTGGTTCTAAAAGGGGCTCAGCCCAGGAGGGTGAGGTCTGGGGAATGGGCACGTCTTTGTCAAGCGTCTCCTGCCTCTGCTGGGTAAACTGAACAACCATCATTCTATTCTCTGTGCCCTCTGAGAAAGCCAGGAGCAACCACAGCCTAGCCAGGCTGAGGGACACAAATAGGGAAGGACCTGGCTTGGGCTTCGGAGGCAGAAGGAGGGGCAGTGGGAAGACCTGGGTGTGGGCTGTGATTTGCAGGGATGTTCCTTCCATCATCCATCCACCTCCACCCATCCAGTCTTGTGCTAGGTGTCTACTCTGTGCCTACTTGGGCCACCTTGGGCTACCAAGATGCTCAGACACATTCTGCCCACACAGAACTTAGTGTATGGCAGAGACAGGTAAGTCCACAGAGTGTGGGAGCATGGAAGGCAGCCATGGAGGTCAGAGAAGACCTCCGGCAGGACAAGACATACAGGTTGTCTTGAGTGGTCTGGAGTAAGTCAAACATGGGAGCCATGTGTGCAGGGGAGAGGGCAAGGTGTTCGGGCAGTGGCCAGCACAGGCAGAACAGAAAGGACCACAGTTCCATCTGCCTGCCTCTTAGAGAGGAGAAGTAGATGCAAATCCAGCTGGAGGCTAGGGCTTGCAGGCTAGGTGGTGATTAATGTTAAAACTCAGGAGATTTGAGAGGAAGCAAAGTTATGTCCTAGACGAATGGGTCAGGGTGCCTGGGAGCCATTTCCCTCTCTGCCTCACTGCAGTGGAAAGAGAGAAGCTTCAGATCGTGCTTCCTTTCCTCCCACAGCCAAATGTCAGCCTGTCTGCATCTGGACCTTTCTGCTTGGACATCCTCTGTTGTCCTGAAGGCAAGAGCCTGCTCTTAGCAAGTCCTGGAGAAGTACCCTCACAATCACCCCTACACACAGATGCCCTTAACAAAGTTCCCCCATGCTCGGATGGAAGAGAATGATTTCAGTGCACCCACTCACCAGGTAAGTTTTAGAAAAGTTCTTCATTGTTATCGCCAAGATCCCTGAAATGAGAAACTGCAGGACAGATTTGAAAGTCAAAGGAGAGAAGCCGGGGTTCCTCAAAATCCACGAATTCCCACCCTACCCCTATTTTCCAAGAAAATCAACCCTTGGCAGCCAGTGGGGTGGAGAATACTATTCCTCCCGCAGAGTGAGCTCCTCTTGCCTGCCATGTGGCCCATCCCAGGCGCTGCCCCACCTCACGTCTTCCCGTGTGCACAAACCTCCATACCTGCTCCTGTCTCTACACCTTGGACCAAGCTGTGCCCTGCACCTAGAACTCCCTCTTAGCCCCTCCTGCTTCCCTCATTTTACAAACCCAAACCATCCCCCTGGGATCAGCGGCACTATCCCCTCTACCCCGACCCTTTCTCTTTTCCTGAATCTTGCAGTTTGGAGGATATAAGTTCTTGCTTCCAAGGTCTCTGGGAGCACCTCTGCAATCTTTCTTTCCAGTGTTCACTGAGCACCTACTATGGGCTAGTCCCTGGGAGCACAGGGTGAATAAACACTGCATTGTAGCAAGTTCTATCACTGTGCAGTGAAAGCCCCATCCTGGGGGCAGTGGGCACAGAGGACTGATGTGAAAGGTGGATTGGGATACTTGCCCAAGACAGTGCCATGGAGCTTGGATTTAGTGCATAGGCAGGACTCCACCTGGGAGTCAGGAATGGGGTGGGCTCTCTGGAGACCTGAAGGAATGCAGAGCTTCCGGGAAATGGTACATGCACTGGTCCAGTGTCATCTCCCATTCTGGCTGATGGCCTTGGGAGGACGGGAGCCACATCTTACACCCTGTGTGTTTTTGTAGCCCAACCCCAACAGGGCACCTGTCGCTGGATCCTAGAGGCAGCCTGGCTGCTCAGAAGGCCGGGGAAGAATGAAGCTGTCCCTGGGTCCTGCTCACCCCCCTCTTTGCCAGATGCACATATTCAATGATGGGAGAGTGGATAGCCTCCGAAGGCTCTCTTGGGACTCAGAATTGAAGGGGCTTCCTGGAAGGAGCTATTACCATGGTGACTGAGATAAGAGAAGCAGAGATAGGAACACTGGAGAAAGGGCCTGGCTTCTGCCGCACTCCTATTAGCTGTCTCTGTCCCATCTTGCATCCTGTCCCCAATGCCAGGGCCTCCTGCAGGCCTGCCTTGCAGACTCCCATACCCGGTCTGTGTTTTGCCTTCTACTCACAGAGGCAGCCCCCCAGAATGGATACCAAGACTTCAGCACCACCAGGTGAAGGCTCTTGACTGTAGAGGCCAGGTAGGCCCCAAAGACCAGGTGCAGCAGAGCGATGGTGATATGGAAGGCCTGGGTAGGGAAGAAAGAATGGCTGGGGTGAGGGCATCGGTGGCTGGCTCTAATTGAGGCCACTGGTGCCTTGGACCTACTGGCTGTGCTGAGTCCCTTCCGTCCTCTTAGGGATCCCAGAGACCAGGCTCTCCAAGAAGGACCACTCCCCAGGATTTCCTGCAGAAAGAGCTGGAGCTGCCAAGGGCCCCATGGGTGGGAGCTGTGTATCCTGGAGCTGGCAGCCTTCTCCTGCCATTCTCCCCAGGACGGGGCCCTGTCCGAACCTCACAAGGCAGTATAGGTGTGGGCAGATTCTCTCCAGTCCTCAAGGCCTTTTCCAGCTCAGATGAATGTTCAGCAGGAAAGCTGGAGCCTTTCTCTTTTCCATTTCTCCTCTTGGGGTCCCCCAGCAGCCTCCTCATATCCCCCTCTCCTCTTCCTCCCACTGTTGGGACCCTGGGAAGTGGATGCTCACCCCCAGCTCCTTGAGAAGGCTGCTCCTCTTCTGGGACTTCTTGTGCCCGCGTGGAGCCGGGAGCTTGGGCTGGGTCGTGTTCTCGGGTAGACTTGTCTGCCAGGTCTGGACTGGGCTGAGGACTTGCCATGACGGAAGCCCCCTAGCACAACGGCTGGGAATAACTGTGGATTCTGCTTTCATTGACGCTGATTGGGGGTCCTGGCTGCAGGACAGGGAGAAAGGCCATCAGAACCCATCTCATTTCTGAGGCTTGTGGCTGGGTGAGCCTCTGCCAATCACCTCTGCTTACAGGATTGGATCTTTCCGGAACCGTGGTTGCCCTGTCCAGCAATCCCTGGTCTTGATTTGACCTGGAATAATCTGGCACCTGAGGATGGGAGTAATTGCTGCTTACAGTCTTTCTGGGGTTGCAGAGACACAGTTCCTTTTGGGGCAGAAAAACAAGGACCAGGCAAACTTCACAACCAGTGGAAGACACAGCTCACCCAAAAGTGGCCAGACTGCAGTTTGGAAGAGTTGGGAGGTGGTCGATGGAGAGGCTTTGTAAACAGTCTCCATCCACTGGTCCAAGATGAGTGACTGAAGGCAGGTGGGAAATAATTGTCCTACCTCCTGTGGTAGTACCCATTGCCTCCTGGAGAGAAGGGAAGAAAATGTCTTCCACCGAGGACTTTTTATGAGCCAACACTGAGTCAGGAAGTCCATATTTAGCGATGCTAGCATTTACCAATATTTTCCCTGCTCCAGGCACTGAGAAAAACCTTCTACACGCATTATCTGATTTTGTCCTCATTCCAACCCTATGAGGTAAATACTGTCCTCACTCTCATTTTGTAGATGACGCTCAAAAAGGTTAAGCCACTTGCCCATGGTCACACAGCCAGTAAGTGACTTGGACTTGAAGCATGGCAGGCTGGCTTCAGAGCATGGGGCTTAAGTCCTTCATGCACTGTTGGCTCAACAATTGAAAAGGAAGGTTCTGGATGTTCTCATGGGCAAGAAAGGAGTTGGGACAAAACTTAGAAGGGGGCTGGACACACGACCTGCAGCCAGAGCCTGGTATTGTGTATACTGACGCCGCGGGATGCACTAGGGCTTGGGGGCTGCCGGGGGACTTGGTGAGAAAATCCAGTGGAGCCTTTCTGTCCCAGAAAGTGGAGAGCTGGGCAGGGAAGGAAGGGAGCTGGCTTGTGGGGACTGAGGTCAGAGACGGTTTCCTCCATGGGGATGGGGCTAATGAACAAATCCTTGAGAGAGAGTGGGCTGGTCTCAGACTCTCTCCTGTATGAATGAAAAGGGAGGGGCATTCCTCTCACTTTTAAGTCTGACTTGTGGATCCAGGAGGTTCCGTTGAGTATCCACATTTTCCACAGGGGTGCAGGGAAAGAACCTCGGGAAGTCTGGAGGGACAAATAGCCCAGGTGACTATATCCTGGATTGGGTAGAGGGGAAAGGAAGGGACGTTACCAAGAGCCAAAGAGCCAGATGGGGCCTCACAGTTGGGTGAGCACTGTATGCTGGGCGCCGTGCCAGGCGCCAGTTTTGCCGGGCAACCTCCCTTAATACTCAGGAAGTCAGCACCATTGCATAGAAGAGGAAACCAAGGTTCAGAGAGGTTGCCTGCCTTGGCCATGGTCACACAGTGAGGAAGTGCCTGGAATTGGAACCACGCGTGGTCTTACTCCATCACCAGTGCTCTGGGCCTGGGCTGCTGGGTGGGACCCCCCTGATCGGTATCTCCGTGGGCCTGCAGTGACGACCCCTAATTTAGTGGGGCGAGTGGGCAGAGGGTCTCCCTCTTTCCTGGGCTTCAGAAGCTGAGCTCACAGACACAGTGCTGTCTGTTTGTGACTCTGCCCAGCTATGCTTGGGAACTGTCCCTCTCTCAGCTCCCAAGCCCTCAGGAGTCCTTCCGACACAGCTAGCTGGACTAAGGGATGTATCTGGTGGCAGAGGCCTGAACCAGATTAGCCACCGGCTTCACCTAGACTCTGCACACCTGGGAGGACAATCCCTGGACCCAGGCCTGGACTCCACCGCAAAGAACAGAAGAAGAGAGGCTTCTCAGTAGGGCTGCCTCCACCTAGACATTCACTTGTGAGAGCTGTGGCAGCAGGAATGGTTCAAATATCCACTAGGGTGTTGGATTCGAGAATCCAGAATAACCTTTCTCAAAGTATATTCCATGGAACATTGGTCCTGATGGATCTGCAGTACAAGGGTTCCATGGTCAAGTAAGTTTGGGAAACCATGGATATCCTCTTCTCCCTTTTTCTCATATTAAAGGCGCTGAGATTTTCTACAAGTGGCACACCCTGTCTTAGTATTAAGGGCATTTCCCAAACTTAATTGGCCATAGAATATTTATTATTTCTTTATTTGTTATTTGTTATTTTTATTTTTGAGATGGAGTTTCACCCAGGCTGGAGGGCAGTGGTGTAATCTTGGCTCACCACAATCTCCACCTCCCGGGTTCAACTGATTCTCCTGCCTCAGCCTCCCGAGTAACTGGGATTACAGGCGTGTGCCACCACATCCAGCTAATTTTGTATTTTTAATAGAGACGGGGTTTCTCCACACTGGTCAGGCTGGTCTCAAACTCCCGACTTCAGGTGATCTGCCTGTCTTGGCCTGCCAAAGTGCTGGGATTACAGGCGTGAGCCACTGTGCTCAGCTGGCCATAGAATCTTTTTTCTCATAGTCTGGTGGTTCTATGCAATTGGTATTCTATGGGGTCTGCTTTCGGGCAAAGTGGCCTTGAAGGTTTGAATTTCTGGTCCTGGGCTCTGGTTTTTGGCCTTTTCTCCGCTTGTGATTTGCTCACGTGCATATCACAGTGGGAATGAAAATTGAGTGATGGTCTCTGGGGTCCCTTCCGACTTTAATGTAATACTTGTCTCACGGAATAGGGAGCTGCTACAAGGAATTTTATACAACCAGGAGAGGAAGGAGTTGCAGAGGGCAGACCGTAGTCATCATGGGAAAAGTTTGTTCTCTCTTGTCTGCTTTTTCAAGACAAAGCATGAACTCTGATTCCTTAGAACACTTATTCCCTGCTGTCCTGGGCCACCTCCAGGACCTGTGCAGGGCTGCTAGGAGGTGACAGTGTGCTGACAGAGGGGGGCAGGCAGCAGGCTGCTTGGGGGCTTGGAGGAACTTTTTAAGCCTTGCCCTGCCCGCCCAGCGCCCTCAGCCAGCTCAGGACCATGCTCTGCACGGGGCCACGCGATGCCTTGGTCCCGTACTTATTCTCGTTGTTCCTTCAGTTCTGGGAGGGGAGGTAGGACAGGGACAGAGCTGGGTAGGACCCTCCAGAAGCCCCCAGCAGAGCAGCAGAGCGGGCCCGGCCATGAGCCCTGGACGTTGTCAGCCAGAACGGGTGCCCTGTGCAAAGTCCTGGCTCTGCTTCCTGGAGCTTTGACCGTGGGCAGGTTGTTTACATCTCAGCATCTGAGTCTTCCCTCACCTTCTCATGGGGAGTGCCACTGCCTGTCCCTGGGGGGTAGGTGGTAGGGAGTAGCTGAAACAATGCTTGCAACCGGACAGGGCCTGGCATATAGCAATAAATGTCAGCCACAGTTGCCACTGGCCTGTTGTGTGTCTAGAATCCCACCAGCGAGCCTCCACCTTGTCCTCATCTGGTTCTCGGTTAAGACATGATACACCCCGTCCCTGTCATCTGGGGTGGTGAGTCTATTGCCTCCATCCCCATCCTGCTTACAGAGGGAGAGAGCCGTGAGAGCTCTGGGGCCCTGGGGTGGGGGCAGGGGGTCATGAGGGAAGAAAGGCGCTAAGTGTGTTGAGCTAGTGATCCGAGATCCAGCACTGTCATTCATGGATTTGTTCGTGGAGTTTCTACACCGGACGCTGCAGGGACCGAGGCAGAAGTGAGTAAGATGTGTCCATGGGAGGTGAGCAGGCAGAGGAAACGTGGCACGAATAATGTGACCCTTGTCAGACTGTGCAGTGGAGCCCTAGAGGACAGAGAGAGCTTCTCAGTGTGTGTGTGTGTGCGTGTGTGCGTGTGTGTGCGTGCATGTGTGTGCATGTGTGTCCATGCATGTCAAGGACAGAAAGGCAGGAACTGAGAGGTGCTGAGTGACAGGCAGGCTGGTGTTGGGGAGTGGGGTCCCTTCGAGGATCAATGTTTCAGTGAATGCCAGTTAGAAAACCACCTATGACTGTACTGAACCAGCCTCGTCCTGGTGCTTTGAGACAGTCTGCCTGGTGTAAACAGAGTTCACCCACAAGCAGCTGGAAGACCTGCAGGAAACAGAGGCCTCCGTCCGAGGAGGGGGTCAAGAATCTGGATTCTAGTCCCGGCCCCTTGTGGCCCTCGATAAGTCCCTTCTCCTCTCTGGGCCTCTGTTTTCTTGAACTAGTCTCTCTGTGCGTATGCATTTCTAGATTGCAAGAGAAGTGTCTGGGGCTCCTCTAGCTCCAAGGGTCAGTGACTGGCAGCAGGATGGGGTTCCCTGAGGGAGAGGCTGACGGTGTCCGCTACTTCCCAGATCCACTCTGCTGGGAGGGCCACCCATTCTCCAGCTGCTATAATTGTTTGTTGCTAAAGGCTCACATCCGCTCTCTTCTGGGAGTTTAAATTACACCGCCCCAATCTTACAACCAACAACTGACTGGCTAAAGGTGTAAGAGGCCAGTCCCCTGGCTTCAAGGTGGGACCAGGTCCGTACATCTGAGCAACCCCCAACTCCACATGGAGACACAAAATCACTCCCCTCTGTTCCTGCCATGAGGGGACCACTCACCCCAGGGCCTGGGACCGCAGCTCTGAGCCTTCAGCTGTGCTTTGCCCTCTGGTGCTGCCGGAGCTGGCCAGAGACAGCGCTGGGAAATCAGCACATCTTTACAACGTTAGACTTTGGATCTTCTCCATCCTGGACCCACCCCCTGCTTCATGCCCCAGTTGCATAGAAGCTGTCAAAGTTTTTCCTCCTCCCCCAAGCCCCGGCAGGTGAAAATCTTAGTGCCGTTCTTTATGTCTCACCTCGACTGTTGCAAATATCCTTTGGCAAGGGAAATGTTGATAATTTAATCTGTTTTCAGAGCAGGACTGATGGAACGAAGGTGGTTGTAATCTCCTTAGATCCTAGGAGTAGAGTAAGAAGCTGAATCTTTTGAAAGAATCCTTTTAATTTTGGAAGATTTCAAGGACTCACAAAAGTAGAGAGAATGGTCCCATGACCCCCGGTGCCCATTCCTAAGCTAGAGCCAGCATCAGCAGCTCTTGGCCAATCTTATTCTCCCCCAAAAGTAAGCAAAACTCAGACATCTTCCCATTTTATTTATATGCATTTTCATATTTATCTCTAAAAGATATGGACTCTTTAAAAAAAAGTGTGACCACATGATCAGAACAAAAAAATTAAAACTGAGTCCTGGTGCTCACTGAGGCCTATTTACGCTCAGGGTTTAACCCTGCAGCCCCACAGAGCTTGGCTGAATATTTGAAAACTAGTCTTTTAAAGGACTGGGCTGTGGCTCATGCCTGCAATCCCAGTTCTTTGGGAGACCAAAGTGGGAGGATCACTTGAGCCCAGGAGCTCAAGACCAGCCTGGGCAACATAGTGAGACCTCATCTCTACAAAAATTAAAAAATTCAAAAATGAGCCAGGTGTCTTGGTCCATGTCTACAGTCCCAGCTGCTCGGGAGGCTGAGGTGGGAGCATCTCTTGAGTCCAGTGAGCTATGGTCACACCACTGCGCCTCAGTCTGGGTGATGCAGTGTCACCCTGTCTCAAAAAGGAAAAAAAGAAACTACTTTTGTAGAGCAGTGGCCCCCAACCTTTCTGGCACCAGGGACCAGTTTTGTGCAAGACAATTTGTCCATGGGCCGGGATGGGGGTGGGGGATGGTTTTCGGATGAAATTAGTTCACCTCAGATCTCAGGCATTCGATTCTCATGAGTGCACCGCCTAGATCCCTCACATGTGCAATTCACAATAGGGTCCGCTCCGCTATGAGAATCCATTGCTGTGGCTGATCTGACAGGAGGCGGAGCTCAGGCGGCAGGTAATGCTGGCCTGCTGCCCCTCACCTTCAGCTGTCAGGCCCGGTTCCTAACAGGCCACAGACTGGTATAGGTCCATGGCCTGGGGGTTGGGGACCTCTGTTGTGGGGCACAAGTTTAACTGTAGGAGTCAGAAAAACCTGTTCTTATCTAGTTTTTGTACTTACTGAGTATCAAATCACTAGTCAGAGCTCCAATTTCTGATTATCTCACAAATGTCTTGTTACTTTCGACGTGTTCAAATCAGGATCCAGGATCCAGGCATGGCCCACAAATCACATCGGGCAGAACCAGTTGCCACATCTTGTGCCCTGATCTTTCCTTGAGCGCAGTGGTACTCTGGGAAGTGTGCAAGTCTTCTGTGAGGCTGTTCTGGTGGAGGAGGTGTGGAGTGGGCTCCAGTGAGCCCCAGATCCAGAGACCCCTAGATCTCGTGACCCCAGATCCCACAACCCCCAGATCTAGTTACTCCCAGATCCAGTGACCCCCAGATCCCGTGACCCCCAGATCCAGTGACCCCCAGATCCCGTGACCCCCAGATCCAGTGACCAGCATATCCTGTGACACCCATATCCAGTGACCCCCAGATCCCATGACCCCCAGATCCAGCGACCCCCAGATCCAGCGACCCCCAGATCCAGTGATCCTCAGATCCAGCAACCCCTAGATCCCACAACTCCCAGATCCAGTGACCCCCAGATACAACAACCCCCAGATTCAGTGACCCCCCAGATCCTTGGGCTCTTCCTTTTCCATCTGGCTTCTCTCTCCACATTGCTATGCTGAGGGTGGACAGGGAAGCGTGAGGCAGAGCCAAGTGGCTATGCAGATCGTCCCTGATGCTGGGACTTACTGACTTGGACTTGCTGAGCACAGCATAGCACTTCAGAGCTGACTCTGCATCTGGGATGCCTGAGTTCAAATCTTGATTCTGCCACTTAATAGTTGTGTGACCTTGGGCAAGTTATTTGACCTCAGTGGAGCTCAGTTTTCCCCTCTGTAAAATGGGCATAATAATACTCATAAACTTACTGGAGGGTTAAATGAGTTAGAATATGTTAAATGCTTAAAAGTAGTGCTCAAATGTGTCAGTGGCCGTGCCTAATTATTTTAGTTGTTGTGTGCTTTCAGGGTCGCTCGTGCTCAGCTGTCATGCATGTTCCATGTGGTATAGACTTCAATGTCACACACACAATCAGGCGAGAGGCCACTCACCCCTCTCGGACCTGCTGGACTATGCAGACTTCTCCTGAGGGTGAGGGGCCAGGCTGAGCAGCAGCTGGTAGCTTTGAGAGAGACCCGTTTCTTCTGAAGGCACTCACCTGCCCACTGTAATGTTGAGACACGTGAGGCCAATAATCACTGTCATTGGTTGCCTTCACCCATTCATCACCCACGACTTTAGCTTCTCAAACATGGGGTAAGTGTTTTCCCAGGACCAGTGCTTTTTTGCTGAGTTTAAGAAGACAGCCCCGATACCCTTGTTCATTAACTGACCCATTAATTGATAAAACAGCTAATGAACACTTACTCGGGCCAGGCACTGTGCGACATGCTGGGGATTCAGGAGTGGGCAAAAGGCTGCCCCTGGCCTTGAGGAGCTCGGAATTTGTGGTAGTCAGAACAACGGCACCTCAACAATGTCCACATCCCTAGAATCTGTGAGTATGTTACCTTACGCAGTGAAAAGGGCTTTGCAGATGTGATTAAGTCAAAGTTGTTGGTAGGGAGAGATTACTCAGTGCGCCCAATGTATTCCCAAGTGGGAAGCAAGAGGGTCAGAGTTAGTGGGAGAGCTTGGCAGGTGGAGGTCAAGGTCCCAAGCCAAGCAAGGCGGGTGGCCTGTAGAAGCTGGAAAAGGCAAGGAAATGGGATCTTCCCGGAGCCTTCAGAAGGAACTCAGCCCTGCTGACACCTGGATTTTAGGACCTCTGACCTCAGAACTGTCTAATCATAAGTCAGTGTTACGTTAAGCCACTAAGTTCATGGTAATTTGTTACAACAGCAATAGGGAATGAACATGAAGTCCATTGAATAAGATGAACAGGGAGACATGTAACTGTGCTGTGGATGGGTGAGTGATGTGATACTGAGATGTGCGTGTGGTGAGAGCCTGGAGGAGGTCCCCTAATCTAGAAGGGGTTGGGGAGATGAGGCCAGATAACGCTTCTTGGAGGAAGTGGTATCTAAACGAAGGTCTGAAATGGGGTTGGGAGCTAAACAGGACAAATAGGAGGGTGGGAAGCAGGCAGAGAGCAGCCTTCCAGGCAGATGGAGCTCACAGAGGCTCCGGATGTCTCTGGATCAAGTGTAAGAGGAAGGTGAGGAGGGATGGGGCGGGAGAGGTGAGCTGCTCATCTCCAGGGCTTTGTAAGCGTTGCTAAAGCATTTGGACTTTAGCCCAAGGGCAAAGGAGAGCCTGAGTAAGTTTAGGCAGAACAGTAACATGATGACTTTGTACTTTAGAAAAATCCCTCTGGCTGTCATCTAGTCAAGAGATACACGGGGCAGGCTCAGAGCTGGGGACGTGGCAGGAGGCTGACGCCGGATGCAGGTGAGGGGTGGCGTGGTTCAAAGGAGGAGGATGAGGACAGCGGACTCAGTTGAGAAACCAGAGCAAGGAGAATCAGTGGAGGATAATTCTGTGTGACTTAGAGAGGGAGGAAACCAAGAATGATGCTTGGATTCAGTCTTGAGTGGCCCAAAGTCTATACGGGCATCAATTGACATCAGGAACACAGGAGGGGAAATGGCTTGAGTTGGAAGAGAAGATGTAAATTCCTTTTTGGTGAGACATGGAAGTAGATGCTGAGGCTGTCTCAGTAAAAAAGATCTGGGTGGAAGATAGTGACTTGAAAACTGTCAGGTTGGTGGTAGATGGCAAATGTGAGCTCTGTGAAAACAGGGCTTTTGGTTAATGTCTGGTGTCTCCAGAGCTTACACAGCACACACCCAATCAGCACTTGCTGAATAAAAGATTAAATGAACCTGAAGTGGTGGATGAGATCATGTAGATAGTACGTAGTGTACATGGAGGAAAGCCTATGGGTAGGCAATATTTAAGAAATGGAGAGAGCTACTATTAAAACAAGGATTTTTAAAATTTTTTTATTTTTTTAATTTTTTTATTATTATACTTTAAGTTCTAGGGTACATGTG
>NW_012119710.1:8913317-8928435 GCF_000951035.1 Colobus angolensis palliatus | reverse complement strand
AGCATTTTTTCATGTGTCTGTTGGCTGTATGAATGTCCTCTTTTGAGAAATGTCTGTTCATATCCTTTGCCCACTTTTTGATGGGATTAAAACAAGGATTTTTAAAAGTCCATTGATTTTGGTGACGAGGTCAATGCAGTAACCTTAGAGAGAGTGATTTCAATGGATTGAATGGCAGTGAGGAAAATAAAGGAGAGGAGAAGAATTAACCTACAGCTGAAGGCTTTTAGGGGGTATAGATAGGGCTTTTTAATCTGGGAGAGAATTAAATACATTGAATTTGCATTTTCAAAATTACAAATGTAAATAAGCAGAACTGTAATTGAGGCAGACAAATTCTAAGGCGGTCCCAGTAACCCTTCTCTTTGAGTGTGGGTAGCACTTGTGATTTGCTTCTAACCAGTAGCCTATTGCAAAGGTAATGGGATGGCACTTCCATAATTATGTTGTTATATAAGTCTTCATCCTGCTAGCCAACTTGCTATAGGAATTGCTCCCCAGCTGGTTTCAAAGAAGTAAACGTCCATGTTATGAGGCTCCCTTGGCAAGGAGCTTAGCACAGCCTCTAGGGGCTGAGGGTAATGACGCTCAGAAGGAAGTTATGGCCCTCAGTCCCAGAGTTTCAAGGAAACGAATTCTGCCATCAGCCTGAGTGAGCTTGGAAGTGGATTCTTCACCAGTTGAGTCTCCAGATAAGAGTGCAGCCCAGCCACCATCTTGAGTGCAGCTTTGTGAAGCCCTAACCAGAGGACCTGACCAAGATGCACCTGGATCTGACCCCAGACACTGTGAGGTAATATATATGTGTGTGGCTTTAAGTCATTAAGTGTGTGGTCATTTATTGTGCAGAAATAGATAGCTAATATAGTAACTTTTTAATTTATTATTTTCCACTTAAAAAAATGGAGGCGATAACATACAGTAAAGTGCATAGGTGTGTCCAATTTGGTTAATTTTTATCTATGTATACATTCATGCAGCCATAACTCAGATCAAGATATGGAGATCTGCACTGCCCCAGGAGATGACGTCACACTCCCCTCCCCCGCTGCTCCCAAGGGTCAACAACTGTGCTGACTTCTACCATTAGTTTATCTAAACCGTTCTTGAAATTCCTATCAGTGGAATAATGCAGGATGTGCCCTTTTGTGTCTGTCTTCTTTCACATCAACATTATCCATGTGTTAGATGTATCGGTAGTTTGTTCTTTTTATTTATTTCTTTTTAATGAATATAGAACAGTTTATTTACCTCTATGGTTGATGGACATTTGAGCTGTTTCAAGTTTTTGCCTATGATGAATAAAGCTGTCATCAAAATCTCTTGTACATGTCTTATAATGAAAAATGTCTCATTTCTGTTGGGTCTATATCCAGGAATAAAATTGTTGGGTTATACTGAATGTGTATGTTTGGCTTTAGTAGATATTGCCAAACATTTTTTTCCAAAGTGGTTGGAAAGTGGTTTTACTCCCACCAGCAATGTATAAGAAGATTAGCTTCCCAAGCTAATCAACACTTCTATAGTCAGTCTTTTAAATTTTAGCCATTCTGGCGTGTTGTGATATCTCATTGTAGTTTTAATTTGTATTTCTCTAAGGACTAATGATGTTGAGCACATTTATTGGCCATTTCTTATTTTATTTAATTTATTTATTTTTGAGACATTGTCTCGCTCTGTCACCCAGGCTGGAAGGCAGTGGCTCGATCTCGGCTCACTGCAAGCTCCGCCTCCCGGGTTCATGCCATTCTCCTGCCTCAGCCTCCCGAGTAGCTAGGACTACAGGCGCCCGCCACTACGCCCAGCTAATTTTTTGTATTTTTAGTAGAGACGGCGTTTCACTGTGTTAGCCAGGATGGTCTCGATCTCCTGACCTTGTGATCCGCCCATCTTGGCCTCCCAAAGCGCTGGGATTACAGGTATGAGCCACCGCGCCCGGCCATTTATTGGCTATTTCTATATCCTGTTTTGTGAAATGTCTGCTCAAGTTCTTTGCCCATTTTAAATTGAGCTCTCCATCTTTTATGTATTTATTTAATTTTATTTATTTATTTATTTTTGAGACAGAGGCTTACTCTGTTGCCCAGGGAGCACAGTTGTACAATCTCAACTCCCTACAGCCTCTGTCTCCCCAGGTTCAAGTGAGTCTCCTGCCTCAGCCTCTCAACTAGCTGGGATTACAGGTGCACGCCACCACGCTCAGTTAATTTTTGTATTTTTAATAGAGACGAGGTTTCACCACGTTGGCTAGGCTGGTCTTGAACTCCTAACCTCAGGTGATCCAGCCACCTCAGCCTCCCAAAGTGCTGGGATTACAGGCATGAGCCACTGCGCCTGGCCTACTTATTATTTTTAGGAGTTATTTATATGTTCTGCACGAGACCTATGTCAGATATGATGTATTTCAAAATTTTCTCCCAGTATATGTTTTGCATTTTCACACTTATAATGTGATTTTTGATAAACAGACTCTTAATTTGTAATAAACTCCAATTTCTTTTATGGTTAGTGTTTTTTGCATTTCTGGTGTAGTAAATCTTTGCTTATCCCCAAATAATATTTTCCTATGTTTTCTCTTAGAAGCTTGCTTTGTTATAAAATTTAGGTCTGTGACTCAGCCTGGATTAATTTTTATGTGAGGTAGGAATTAAGGTCCATTTTTTTCTATGCCAATTTCTAATTGCTTCAGCACCATTGATTAAAAAGGATGTCATGTATCCACTTAATTATGAGTGCCTTTGTCGTAGATAAAAGGATTGTATGTGAGGGTCTGTTTCTCAGCTCTCTATTTTATTCCATTGGTCTTTTGTCTATTTTTGTGCTAAAACTATGCTGCCTAATTATTCTTATGTAGTAAATCTTGAAATCAGGTTGTTTAAATCCTTCAACTCTGTCTTTAAGTTTTCTTGTATTTTTTAAGATCCTCTGAATTTCCATATGAATTTTAGAATTAAATTGTCCGTTTCCCCAAAAGAAACAGCTAAAATTTTGAAGAATCATATTGAATTTATAGATAAATTTTGGAGATCAATGCCATTTTAACAAACTTGAGCTTCTCAGTTCATGAACATGGGATATAGTTTCATTGACTTAGATTTTGCTAATTTCTCTTAGTAATGTTTTGTAGTTCTCAGCGTTCTTTTTCACAGAAATTATATCTCTACCTCCCATTTACTCTCAGTAGTGGTAGAAAACTTAATTTTGCCAATTCAGGATAACTCAGTCACTTCCAACGACTTCCGGTCCATAAGCCCTCAGTCCTCATCTGTCCTTGCTAGCCTCTGCTGAGGTGTAGTTTGTCCTTGCTGGTCTCTCAGTGGTGGCCACTGTCCCCGCTCTTATTTGCTGCTCATATTTGTTACAAAGTTATAGTTTGACATAATCCACATTGCACCTCTGGCCACTGGCCAGCTCAGGAAACACATGGAGCTTTCTCATGCTTGGACTTATATACTACGTGGGAATGCAGGACTATTGTGTCACCAGGCACAGTCCCCGGCCATCTTTATGTTGCGGCTCCACGCTGTCTGCACATGGGACATCTCTAGGGACCTTGTAGTCTTTAATTCCTCTTCAGGGACCTGTGGCTTTTGGCCTACACCCTTCCTGAGGGATGTGGTCAGCAGAGGAGAGAGGGCAGCAATCCCAGCTTGGGGCCAACCTCTCTCTTTTTCTCCCTCTCTCTCCCACAACTCCTCCCCTCACTTCTGAAATGTCTCTAGTCTCCTTTATATGGCAAGAAAACTGGTCCTAAATCTTCAAGTACATTTCCTCCAACTCTGTACTTAATGATCTTCAAATCGAAGCTCTAAATCCTCGATTCTCCTTTCTCGATTGTAAAAGCCAAAGCTTGTTGTACCCCCTTATCCCCACTCTGCACTGGCATGATCCTGAGAGTGAATGCCCCCTTGAATGGCACCTCCCTTGCCCCACCCTCGTTCCAGTGTTGTGGTCCTAGCACTTAGCCACCCAGTGGATCACCCTTCCTTTGGGGAGACTTCACAGAAGGGGCAACATTTAAATAGGGTCTTAAACGAGGAGTGGGAGGGAGTTTGTTGGGTGAAGAAGAAGTGAGTGTGTTGAGGAATGCAGCCCTGCCTTAGTTTTTGGGATGAAGAAACAGAAGGAAGGAGGAAAAGGGGTTGGTGGGAAGCATTTAGGTTTGTACTAAGGGGAGACCAAGTGGTGAGAATACGGATTGTGATGTCACATGGAACTAGGTTTGGATCCCAGTTTTGCTCCTAACTAGCTCCGTGGCCTTGGGCATATAAATTAACATCTTTAAGCTTCAGTGTCCTTAGTTGTGGAGTGGGGATATGAATGCATGTTTGTCTGAACTGAGATGGGGACAGAGTAAGTGTAAGGATTATACCACACAGAGTGAGGCACCCAGAGGTGCCCTTTTGTGACAGTGGGACAGTTACCCAGTTCCTCTGATAAACGTGAATGACCCTCGGAAGCCCCTGAGGTTAAAAAGAAAAAGTCATTGCAACAAGACCAGCTCAAAATTTAAGCCACATGGTTTATTTCCTTCTGTGGTGTGGATGAGACAAGCCATCTCATCTACCAGGGCTGGTGAACACCAGGCTGACGTGTCTCCTTGTTCCCTGGAGATGAAGCCCAGGTCCCGTGGTAACCTTCTGTGGTAGCCTTGCCCTTGGGCTGTGGGGGTGGGGAAGGGAGTGCTGAGAGGCACAGGGAGGTCCCGAACTGCCACTGCTGTGCCCCTGTCGATGCTGACTGTCATGGCGTCTCAGGAGTGGGCTGGCATCAGCTCTCCCCTGCAACCTCCCCTACCTTGGGTGATGGTGGTGGGGGCGGGGCCAATGCTGACTTCTTATTACAGACAAGGAAGATGAGGGTTTCTGGGAAGCAGGGGGACAATGCCTGGCCTAGACCCAGGACCTCAGGGAGCCTGGGGAGCTGGAAGAGCCTGGTGAACCTTATCTGGTTCAACATTCTAGTTTCCAAATGGGAAACCTGAGGTCCATGGATGTGGCAACAGATGACAAAGGACAGAGCTGATCTTGGGGCCAGGAGAGCTGCGGTCAGGCCACTGCCCTGCTGTGAGGCCTTGGTCTGGTATCTGCACCTCTGTGGAATGCCAGAGTCAGACTCTTCCATTCTGGAGGTTTCCGGGCTCTCTGAACTTAATGACCTCCCAGAGGCCTGAGGGTCAAGGCAGGCCTCGAACCTGAGTCTCCAATGAGGCCAGGATTTCCCCAGTGAGCAGAGAAATGCTTAGATGCACAAGGCGGGTGTCCCTGGAAGGGTGATGGGGCTCGGGGAGCTGAAGGACGCACACCCCTGATGTCAGCCTGGTGTCTTTTAGAAAGAAAGCACTGGGGAAAGTGTGGGAGAGACGTCCCTGGGCATGCTTCACTCAGACGCCGGAGTGTGTGTGGACGTGGTGAGGGAGGGCAGCTGGGATGGGGCTGGCCCCTGATGAACAAGGTGGGGGTGGGGCGAGGCTGGGCCCAGAGGGAAAAGGCTGGACTCCACCCGCAGGTGCACATCTGCTACTCAGACGACTCCTTGGGCATATATGCCACATTGTCATAGGCAGGGGGTGGAGAGGCTGCTGGGCTGGGGATGTTGAAGTCTGCGCTGAAGGCGTTTGGCAGGAAGATCACAGGCTGCAAAGAAAACAGCACTGAGCGTCCTGGAGGACGCTGGAGCTTCAGGGTAGTGTCGCAATAGTGCCTCCTTGTGGGTAATCTGAGAACAGCGCCCTGGTACTGAATTCCGCAAATATTTCCAACAACATTTACTGGGGCCAACTATGATCCAGGCATTGAGAGTACAGCAGTGAACAAAACAGACAAAAGTCCCATTTCTCCAGGCGCTAATGTTCTGCTGTTCTTTTTTTTCTTTCCTTTGAGACGGAGTTTCGCTCTTGTTGCCCAGGCTGGAGTGCAATGGCGCGATAGCGGCTCACCGCAACCTCCGCCTCCTGGGTTAAAGCTATTCTCCTGCCTCGGCCTCCCGAGTAGCTGGGATTACAGGCGCCCACCACCATGCCCAGGTAATTTTTTGTATTTTTAGTAGAGATGGGGTTTCACCATGTTGGCCAGGCTGGTCTTGAACTCCTGACCTCAGATGATCCGCCCGCCTCAGCCTCCCAAAGTGCTGGGATTACAGATGTGAGCCACCGCGCCCAGCTCTGCTGTTCTTTCTCTCCTTACTGCCCTGGCCTGGTTCAGGACTTCGCTCTCTCTTGCCTGCACCATGGCACCAGCCTCCTTGCAGCTTCCTGGCCTCGAGCCCCTGCTTGTCCACCCTCTCCACCTCCCGGCACTGGACACATCCTCTTGATTGATTCCCCTGAATCAGCTCACTCCCCTGCTCAGACCTTCGATCCCCTCACCCTCAATGCACCCCATTGTGCGCCTGCAAAGAGCAACCCACCCTGTGGCCTGCATTTGCCTGCCCGAGGAAGCCTTTGCTCCATCTGGTTTCCCTACCTTGAACACTCACTCCAGCCCCTTTCTGTCATCACTGTCCTCCATTTTTTTTGGAAATCAAAGCTTAATTTCCATCTCCATCATGCTGGCCTCCCTGATGCCCCTGTCTGCCATGTGGCCTGGGAACCCCAAAAAGTCCCACTCCTCTGGGTGCAGCACTGCCCCCATGCCACCAGCCCAGGATTTCCATTCTGCAAGGCTCCCTGCAGGGCTGCACAGAGTAGTGGCCCTGTGGGTGCTGGTGCCACCCAGTTCCACTGCGAGAACAGTCTTGTCTTCACTGACCTGTGAAGACGTCTTTAGTTTTGTTTTGGTTTTAGAGACAGCCTCACTCTCTCACCCAGGCTGAAGGGCAGTGGTGTGGTCATAGCTCACCGCAGCCTCAACCTCCTGGGCTCAAGCGATCCTTCTGTCTCAGCCTCCCAACTAGCTAGGAGTACAGGTGCATACCACCACACCTGGCTAATTAAAAATACATTTTTTTTTTTTTGTAGTGATAGGATCTTTTTATGTTGCCCAGGCTTGTCTCAAACTCCAGGGCTCAAGGGATCCTCACATCTCATTTTTCAAAGTGCTGGGGTTACGGGCATGCGTCACCATGCCCAGCCCAAATACTTCTTTGGGCCGCCTGACATGGATAGGCCACCCCTACTAGCGCTGTCTCTTCATATTGCTTCCCAGAGTGCAGAGGGAGGGGGCTGGAGGCAGAGTGCGCTCCCAGCCAACTGCGTTCCACAGAGGCTCAGGTTTAGTGGACATGGGGGTGGGGGTACTCACCGCGTTGACCTGGGCGCAGGTGGCTTGGCACCCGAAGTGAGTGGCAATGACTGCGATGAAGAACTCCAGGATGGTGAAGATAGTAAGCACGGCCAGATAACCCCTGTCCCCATCCTGGGGACCAAAACCCACAAAAAGGTGAGTCCAGAGTTCTAGAGTAAGGGGGTCCCCCAAGTGAGAACCACTTGCCCAAGGTCACACAGTTAGTTGGGGGCAGAGCTGTGCCTAGAGCCAGTACCCCTGCTGCCAGTCCTGCACCCTCCCCTTCACCCTGCAGGCTGCCTCCTTGCTCCTTCTGATGCCCATCTTGGGGAAGGCTCAGAGGATCCATGGATTCATGGGGTCTATAGGGACTGGCAGGCCCTGCCAATGTCCTGGCACTGCAAACTCTCAGCCCCCTGCCCTCCTGGACACGGCTGCATCATTTTCCAAGTTTTCCCATCCCGGGGACCATCTGACAACGCACCCAGTTAGTAACACCAAAGTCCATGAGCAGAATGGCTGTCCCAGCAAAGGCCGCCATAACGCTGAGGATGTTGGTGCCCAGGCTGCTCCTCACCTGCAGAGAGCAGAGAGACAGGAGCAGAGGGAAGAGGCAAAGAGAAGGAGAAAAGGCAGGGGCCATGGCTCAGCTGCCCAGCCCCCAGCACGCTGCCTCCCACAGCCAAGGAGGCACTGGCCGCACCTCCCTGCACGCAGCTGTGTTCTCATTGACTGCTTTCCTTTTCTATTCTCCTCCCCTGGGACCTCGGGAGGCGGTCTTGTCTCTCTTTCCTTCTTCTTGGAAGCTGCTAGGGAGAAGGGCACCACCTCCTTTACAACCTCTCTAGGTGGAGTTTGCAGCCTTCGGTCTATCCTGCACTGTGGCTCCCTCTCCCCCAGGCCCAGCGCCTCGCAGGAGC
Organism: Colobus angolensis palliatus; assembly: GCF_000951035.1. NCBI lineage: Eukaryota > Metazoa > Chordata > Mammalia > Primates > Cercopithecidae > Colobus > Colobus angolensis. The sequence goes on along the minus strand of NW_012119710.1, from coordinate 8,920,292 downwards.
AGTTGCAGCTGAGGCCTGTTCAGGGGCATGGGTTGGGAGAGGCCCTTTGCTGTGGACACTGAGGCCTGATTGGGAGAGAAGTTGAGTTCATTTCCATGAGGTCCCAGGAAGTGGCTGGCGGAGTGAGGCTTGCACTGCAGACACTGGTGGGGCACTAGGCAGAGGAGACAGGAGAGGCAGGAGCTGAAGGTCTGAAGTCTGGGTGGGCTGAGAGGCCTGGGACTCCAGGGTCTGAAGAGCGTGCAGGAAAAGTGACTCCCAGGGTGGTCCAAGCAGTCACCCAGGCATTCCCATGCAGCCAGAACCCGATGGTCTTGTGACCCATAGCTGGAGCCTTCTGGTTAAACTGCCCCAGGATTAAAGGGGGAAACACTCATGGGTGAACTGGAGACCCTAGGACCTCTTCAGGTTTAAAGACTCCTGATTCTTCTTTTTAAATGGCAATCAGGAGGTCATTGAGATCAGAACAGCCTCACAAGAAATCCATTAATTAATTAAGCCAAAAGCTTTTATTGAACACCTACTGCATACCAGGCACTATGCAAAGTGATGTGAGTCCAGGAGAGAGTAAGTCAGGTCTTGTCCTCCCAAAGCTCATGGCCCGGAGGACCCTGAGTTTGGTCCCGAGAGTCCTCTCTTCTAGTCCCGCCCCTCCACAACCCATTCTCTGCCCTGCACCTGGGATACCTCAAGTAACAAAACAGGGCAAGGAATCACCTGCTGAAGCCTCCGTGGTCTCTCATTGTCCTTAAAATAAATCCTGAACTTGGTATTTAAGCTCTGAGTCACCTCCCCGGCCTCTCGCTCTCGGCCCACCTCTTGCCTGTGATGGTCCGGCACTCCGGTCCCCCGTCCAGAGCCCTTGGCGTTTCCCGGCTGGGCTCTTCCGTGGCTGTCCTCCTCTGAACTGTTCCGTGACCCCTGCTCAGGGACCCCAGACTGTCCCAGCTGAGCTGAGAATTATCCTGCCTGCTTCCTTGCAGCACTTTCCATGCTTGGCAACAACCTTCTTTGTTAGTGTGCTTTATGGGCGTCTTACCAGGCACCAAAAGGTAAGTGCCACGACCTTCGCTGCCGTGTTCGCAATCTTCACTGCTGTGTTCTCTGAGCCTCACATAAAGCTCACACCCTCCTGTTCAAAGCCTCCGTCAGCTCCCAGTGCCTGATTTAATCATGGGATTAAATCTCTCCGTCTAATTTCTTTCCACTTTCCTTCCCCTACCTTTGCTTTCATTGGACGGAGCCATGCGTGTTTTCAGTGGCGACCCTGCCCATGCCCCTCCGTGCATTCTCCAGCGTTCCCTGTGGCATTTCTAAGTCCTCTCTGCTCACCAAGGCCCAGCAGGACTCTTACAGGAGATCTTCTAGCATCTTTCCTTTCTTGGAATGACCATGAGTATTTTATCCGTGGACCTCACTTTCCACTCCGGCTTGTGTATTGAGAGAGTATCCCTGTCTCCTTCTCCTGTACATGAACGGTCTGCGTCTGGTCTGCCTGGGTGGTGCTCCTCCCTTGGCATTTAGCAGGTTCCCCGGAAGTGCTGGGGAATGAGCTGAAGGAGTGAGTGGATGGGAGGGGCAGGGTAGAGTGAGATTTAGCCGTGGCCTCATCCCCGCCCCTGGGTCCCCCCTGTTCAGACTCACCAGGCAGCTGGCGTGGTTTTTCTCGGCTACCACTGAGAGGGATCCGGAGATGATGAACTGTATAGGGAGAGGGGACCCAGTGAGGCCTCATCCAGGACCCCGGGCAGGGCACACCCTGCTTGGGATCTGTCAGGAGGTGCCAGGGAGAGAGAGCAGCCTCCTGATGCCACTTTCTCTGCCAGGCAGGCACCTTGGGGTCTCTCGGTAGGGGTGTCTCCTGTCCAGGGAACTGGGGCTGTGGCTTACAAGGTGAGTGTTTTCCTTGACGCCGTATCATCAGGGCCTTGTGGGGAAGGCATTGTTCCTTCAAACACTCACTCATCAAACATTTACTGAGTGAGGCTGAATGTGGTGGCTCATGCCTGTAATCCCAGCAGTTTGGGAGGCCGAGGCGGGAGGATCACTTGAAGTCAGGAGTTTGAGAACAGCCTGGCCAACATGATGAAACTCCAGTCTCTACTAAAAATACAAAAATGAGCTGGGCATAGTGGCGCACGCCTGTAATCCCAGCTACTCAGGAGGCTGAGGAGCAAGAATCACTTGAACCTGGGAGGCAGAGGTTGCAGTGAGCCGAGATCACGCCACTGCACTCCCGCCTGGGGGCAGAGTGAGACTCTGTCTCAAAACAAAAAACAAAAAAACCAAACATTTTCGGAGTGGCAGTTATGTGCCAGGAACATAACGGAGTTGAATAAGGCAGACCAGATCTCTGCCCTTATGGAGCTCACATTCTAACTGGGGAAGACTGACACTTAGCAAACAGTGAAGAAAGTACAGACAGTGGTGTTAAGAGCTGTGATGAAGTCATAGCAGTCACTGGGGCTACTCGAGGTTGGATCAGGGTTGTCTCTGTGAACTGGGATGACAACAGCCGGGCCTGAAGCTGCCCATAAGGATAACCCAGGAACCTGCATCATGGCACCTATGTACTTGGCAGTCGCCTGACACACTGAGGTGGGGCTGGCCCTGCATCTGCTGAGCTGAGAGGGTGGAGCTGAGCACCGCTGCCTCACTCTGGGCCTGCAACTTAGCAGGTCTGCAATTTGCAGGTGGCACTTGGCTGCCATGCTGGGGAGACCACAGGGTCAGCGGGGGGTAGAGGAGGCCCTGGGGTGACGTGGAGACAGAGGACCAGAAGGGAGTCACTACAGGTCTCCAGTAGGTGTAGACCCGCATGCTGGCCATGGGGGTGGGAAGAAGGGGACACACTCAGGCTATGCTCTGGAGGGCGAGCCAGCGGGACCTGCTGCTGGGGTGGATGTGCAGCAGGGAAAGAAAAGACTCTAGGATAATTATTGGGATTTGCTTTGGCAGTTGGATGATTGGAGGTGCCATTTGCTGAGATGAGGAGATGACAGGAATAATCAGGTTGGAGACAAGCCTATGGCAGGAATCAAGAGTTTCATTTTGATATACTGAGTTGTCAAGAGGGCAGCTGAATTTAGAATCCAGCTCTCTGGGCTGGAGACAGGCACGATGTCTTATGGATGAGGAAGTCAAGCCTCAGAGACAGGCAGTGACTTGCCCAGATTCGTATAGAGAAGGAGGCCTGGCTGCTCGCGCATGCCTGCTGACTGTACCAAGCCTTCCCCCATCCTGGAATTCGGGGAATTTTCAACTAAAGACTCCTTTGAGCCTCCAAGAAAAGCTATGAGCCTGCTTTCTAAAAAAATGCACATAATACCTCTGTACTTTCAGGGGTCCCCAGATGTCAGCGATATGAAGATCCAACACAATGATTAAATGCTGGAGCTCACACACGTCCTGATGTCTCCTGAGATCGAAAATCAAGTTTTTGCTTTTGTTCCTTCCCCCATTTTTGAAGCTTTACTGGGCATATTTGTGATAAATTTCGGTGGAATGGAGCTCAGAGGGGAAAGTGACCCCTTTGTTTCTTCCTATTGTGATTTCTCCCCGTGGACTCTCGCGATTGCAAAATTTTCCTTCACCTTCAGGTCACTATGGACCTTTCAAAGGGCCAGAGCTTGTCCCCAAGCATGGCCGGGTGACCATCCTGATCTGGTTGTGATGTGTCAGCCACTTTGTCCTCCCTGAACCCTATTCTGGTGGATTCTGTGCTCTTGCTGGAGGCAGCCTGGGCAGGGGAAGAAAGTCACTGTGCCTTGGTTCTGGCACCAACACTCATGCAATGGAGACCCCCTTTATGCAAATCTCTGGCTTTCTCTCCAAAAAGGGAATCACTCAACAGTCTCCATTTGGTACAGAATTTTAGGGTTAGTAATGCACTCACCAGGCACATTATCTCTTGATGTCCTCTGCAAATCTATGGGGTAGGCAGGGCCAGATCTATGAGCCCAAGTTTTAGATGAGGAAGTTGAGTCTTGAGATTCAGTGACATGCCCGAGGGACTCCACCTTAACGTGCGGTGGAGCTGAGACTCAGACCCCACTGGCCTGACCCTGAGGCCTGTGCTTCCTTGGGGTGGCTGGGGGCTCTGGTGATGTGTTGATGGCGGTGCAAACACCAGGGTTCACTGCAAACACTCAAGTGCCCTTTAATGTTGGCAGTGACAAGGACTCACCTGCCTGTTGTCCAGCAGGGGTGAGTGGCCACTTCGACCAGACGGAGGTTAAAGGAATGGGCTCAGGGGCTTCAGTGCTGGTTGGACTCTCAGGGGACGGCAGGGCTCATGGAGGGCTGGGACCCAACTCAGGGAGCTAGAGGGTTTCTGCAGGAGGGGTTTGGATGTGGGGTGAGGCTTAGGATTTGGGTAGTACGGGTGGTTTGGACCCAGCCCTGATATCCTCCATCCTTTTTTTTTTTTCTGTTGCCCAGGCTGGAGTGCAGTGGCAAGATCTCAGTTCACTGCAACCTCAGCCTCCCAAGTAGCTGGGATTACACACGTGCACCACCATGCCTGGCTAATTTTTGTATTTTTAGTAGAGACCAGGTTTCACCATGTTGGTCAGGCTGGTCTCCAACTCCTGACCTCAAGCGATTTGGCGGGCCTCCCAAAGTGCTGGGATTACAGGCGTGAGCCACCGTGCCCCGGTCCTTCTGGTCCTTTTTGGCAGCTTCTCTGGCTGTTTGCTGGGAGCTTTTCATCCGCAGGAGTGGGGTCAGGCTCAGGTTGATGGTGAAGGTTTAGGGGAGGGAGTTAGATTTAGACTAGTTCTTCTAGGAAGTGCTTCCAGGCCCCCACCTAGGAGAGGCTGTGCCCAGGAGGACGGTGGGGGTGGGCCCGTGGGGGACAGGTGAGCCTGGGCAGCATCCCCCCTACCCTCCCTCTCCATGGCCCCAGCACTCACGCAGGCTCCTCCCCAGAAGGGGACACCGCCCTCGATGAAGAACATGGCCACGTGCCCGCGGTGAACCATGAGCAGCACGCTGCCAAAGCCCAGGTAGATGAGGCCGACGAGGATCTGCACCGTCTGCGGGAAGCCCCGAGGCTCAGTGCTGCGGGCCCTGTTCCACACCGCGCCCTGCCGGCCCCGCCCTCCTCTAGCTTGTTGGCGACTGGGAAAGAAACTCAGATTCTGTTCTTTAGAGGCGACATTATTACAGCAACCAATAAAGACACTTTTAAGGAGAAAGCTAGTTCCCCGCAGCCTACCGGACCCACAAAGCCCAGCTCTCAGCCGGCCTGCCTCCTGCTTTCTGCTCTGATCCGTGGATCTCAAGCATCGCTGTGTCGCTATACCTGGCTTTCTTAGGACCCCATTCGATGAGCCAATATTCCCTGCACCGCATGCTTCACCTTGCCCATCCTCATTCCTGAGCACCCCCTCAGCCTGCAGCGAGCACCTTCTCCTAACAGCATCTTTCTATTTCGGTGTCCATCACTGATCGCCCCAGCCCTGCCTCTCAGCCTGCTGAAATCTCCACTGGGATTTTTTTTTTCTCTCTCTAAGAGTTGGTTTACCAGCACCCTACTAGTCTATGCTCAGAAGTGGGATGGTCTTCCCAAGTGTGAGCTTCTAGTAAGGTCTGCCACATAGCAGAAAGATTGCAATGCTTTGGGTAACTATTGAATTCTGGAACTGAGTGGAAAGAGATGTTGAAGACCGTTGGAATCCAGCCCTGGGAGCCCAGGAGCCCCTCCCGGCTCCAGGACTTCCACGGGGACTCCAGTGACCAGTACTCACGACTACCCAAACCAGCATGGTCCTTTTATGGGCAGTTCTGACTGGGAAGAACTAGAATTGTCATCTCAGCATCACGTGGAATATATATATATATATATTTTTTTTTTTGAGACGGAGTCTCGCTCTGTCGCCCGGGCTGGAGTGCAGTGGCGCGATCTCGGCTCACTGCAAGCTCCGCCTCCCGGGTTTACGCCATTCTCCTGCCTCAGCCTCCCGAGTAGCTGGGACTACAGGCGCCTGCCACCTCGCCCGGCTAATTTTTTTTATTTTTTAGTAGAGACGGGGTTTCGTCCTGTTAGCCAGGATGGTCTCGATCTCCTGACCTCGTGATCCGCCCGTCTCGGCCTCCCAAAGTGCTGGGATTACAGGCTTGAGCCACCGCGCCCGGCCGGAATATATATTTCTTTCTAACATGAGTGCCAACAATTTGGATATCCATGGGTATGAGCCCCTGATTCTTCAGTTTCTTTTTCTCTTCAGCGACCTGTCCTTCATCTTTTCAGTGTCCTCACAGGGCACAGCATGGCATGGCGTCCAAGGCACCAGCGTGGCTCCCCTTCCTGGTAGATCTTTCCCCTGCGGGTAGACCACCACAGTCACTGCCATTACGCCTTGGGAAATACCCGCTGCCGCTGATTGAATGCCTGTTTATGCTAAGCACTGTGTTGGGGATTTTACAGATGTGGTCTCACTTAATCCTCATGAGAAGAGGTAGGTTATTACTATTATTATTGTTATTTTTGAGGAGTTTTGCTCTTGTTGCCCAGGCTGGAGTGCAATGGTGCGATCTCGGCTCACCGCGACCTCTGCCTCCCAGGTTCAAGTGATTCTCCAGCCTCCTGAGTGGTGGAGATGACAGGCGCCTGCCACTGCTCCTGGCTAATTTTTGTATTTTTAGTAGAAACGGGATGTCGCCATGTTGGCCAGGCTGGTCTCGAACTCCCAACCTCAGGTGATTCATCCACTTTGGCCTCCCAAAGTGCTGGGATTACAGGCATGAGCCACCGTGCCAGGCCAGAGGTAGGTTATTATTATCCTAATTTTGGAGACGAGGAAACTGAGGCTCAGAGATGTTCAGTAACTTGCCGGAAGCGTCCCAGCTACGAGGCGGCAGGCCAGCTAAGTCTGCAGTGGTATTCTCAGTGGGTGGCGTTCCGTAACTCTTATTTCTACTGTTTTGTGCTTTTCAGCAGCTTGTCTCATCAATTTTTTTTTTTTTTTTTTT
>NW_012119710.1:8862868-8911930 GCF_000951035.1 Colobus angolensis palliatus | reverse complement strand
GGCCGCTTTTTTTTTTTTTTCTTTTTTTGAGACGGAGTCTCACTCTGTCGCCCAGGCTGGAGTGTTGTAGCACGATCTCAGCTCACTGCAACCTCCGCTCGTGGGTTCAAGCAATTCTCCTGCCTCAGCCTCCCGAGTAGCTGGGATTACAGGCACGTGGCTCCATGCCTAGCTAACTTTTGTATTTCTAGTAGAGACAGGGTTTCACCATGTTGGCCAAGATGGTCTTGATCTCCTGACTTTGTGATGTGCCCACCTCAGCCTCCCAAAATGCTGGTATTACAGGCATGAGCCACCATGCCTGGCCTAAAGTTTTTCTTTTTAACAGTACATGTATACATATACACGTGCAAATGTGTGTATGTATCTTTCTATCTCTATCCGATATTTTATGCCTTCAGTATTTTATCAAGACCAATAGCTCAAGGCCATCTGAGATTGAAATCCTTCATGCACTGTCAGCTTTGTCAGGGCTGACTTTCATCTACCATGTTCGCTCCATCTCATCTCCCCCTTTCCTTTGCTCATTACGTTCCAGCTATGTCAAGCTTCCGCCTCTTCCTTTAACGGCCACACTCATTCCCAAGGCCTTTGCACCTGCCGTTCTCTCTACCTGGTGAACCCTCCCTCTCCAGCCCCTCCACCAGCTATTCCCTTGGCTGGCTTCAATTTAACAGCCAGTTTTGGCTTAAATGTCATCTCCCCAGAGAGAAGTTTCCGTCTACCCTCGCTAGTATTCCCCTTAGTCCTAGTCATCCTTTTCAACCTTACTTTTCTCTTTGGAGGTTTCTGAGTCATTTCTTTACTGGTTTACTCTCTGTGGGCTTTATGCGGGAAGGGCGCTTGTCTACCTGGTGCATGGCTGAATCTTGGAGTCATTACTAAGTATTTGCTAACTGCATTTTCCCCTCTCCAAAACATGCATGAATGTTCCGGTGCTGGGATACACACTACCTGCCTCAGGTTGTGCAGAGAGGCTGTTCTTACCCCCAAAACTTTGGGCTCTCCTGTCAGGAATGTCTCCTCTGGCTGTAAGTCAGGTGGCTGTGTGGCCCTTGGTGTCTGTGTCCCTGGCGGTGGCTCCTCAAACTGCATAATCCCTGGAGGTTGGCACATGGACGTGGGCAGAATGGCTGGAGGTGGGCGGAGGCCACTGGCATTGCTTGGCGGGATGACGACAAACACCCCATTGCTGGTGGGAGCTGTAGACATCGTGCTCAGAGAGCCTGGAAAACAAAGCTTGGGAGATGATGATGGTAATGATGATTGTTACACATGTGCATAAAGCTTTTCAGTTGATAAGCAACATACCCACCTGCCCTTGCTTACTGCAGCCCTGTGAGGATGGCCCCAAATGTTCTTATCAAAGCTGGGGAAGCTGAGACTCAGAGAAGCGAAGGATGTCTGAGGTCAACGGCCTCTAGGTGGGGTAAGACTGAGACTTGAATTCCAGTCTCTCTGGTTTCACAGGCCCTGCGCTTAATCTCTGAGGTATATTATGTGGAAAGCTCCTCTTGGAGGAGTGTATATTTAAATGCCCTTCTTTTCCCAGAAACGGCAAGTGACTTACCTAAGGACACACAGCTAGTGCTAGGTAGAACTTAGCGAGAGCACTGGTTTCTTCACCCCTAGACCAGGACTCACCGCCACTTCCTGCCTCTCAGCTCATGGCTATTGAGCTAGTATCAATAATTCCCCCGGGTGTGGGAACTTCCCACCTGCTGTGGGAAAGTTTCTATTTGACCACCCAAGCAATTACCATTGATGTAGCCAAGATATGTGTAGATATGGAAACTTTATGCAGAGCTTATAGCTTGCAGTGAACGCCACGAATGAGTTCTTAGACAGCTCCAGCTGAGCGGGGCTTGGTGGGGAGGCAGCTCTTTCTTAGAGAGTCCACCCCAGCATCTGTCTGCCAAGTATTTATTGAAAGAGCTTGTCAAACCACAAACATCCACTCGATGGCTTTTTGAGGGTCATGAGACACCTGTGGACTTGTAAAAGCACTCAAACTGCCTTCTTAGGAGGCTGTTTTCAGCGTTCCTTATTACACACCCAATCCTTGTCCTGTTTTTAGGGTCAAGGAGTTACATGCTCATGTACAAATAACATACACACAGTGCCTCAGTATTTTTCCATGGCCCGACCTCAAATGCCATGTACATAAGCTTGGATATGTTGCTGTGCACCCTCAATATCTCCCCCGTCTTTAATTTTTAGAGTGTGTTGGTTATTTAACGAGAGGTAAGCTTTTATTGCTTTTTCTTGGTTATAGATGCGTTGAGTGGCAGCACAGAGCCATTTGTACATACCTAGCAAACAAATACAAAAAAGAATAAGTATAGCGGCCATTACCCAAATGCGTATGTTTAACCCAGATAACTAAGTATTTGGGTTTAACTATTGAAAGCCCTTTTGTAATTGTTGAAGGGTATTTGTTTATAATTGCTGTGACCATTTTTTAGGTTGCTTTTTAAATTGACACTTAAGAGTGGAAATTTGAGAAGACGAATGGTTGTGACAAGCCTCTTGCAGGTGTGTTTTCACTCTCTCCCAAGCATATTGGGAGCTATTATACGGCAGAGGTGTGACAGAGGTAGAATTATAGTGCCAATTACCATATACATTTTGATGGGTAATGAATGCCTGTTGTTGATCTCCTAGCCATTCAACAGTGGCTTTAAGAGCCTCTGGGCGAGACAGAGTAGTTTTATTAATATTTACCTGTTTTTGAAACGTGGTTCACAACTGAAGCTGTGTGAATAGATTTTGTTAGAAAAACAGCTGCAGTAGCAGCAGTTGCTAATATAATAATAGCTGAGACTAAAAAAAAGCAATTAAAGTGGCCAGAAGTCTTTTTTTCTGAGTATGAGACAGTGCTTTTCTAAATAGCTACAGGGTCAAATCTCCTTCCCAGCTCCAGGTTAAATGTATGGGCAGCCAAAATTCTGCATGCCATTTTAAGATCATGACATAGGTTATATTTAACGATGTAACATTTCGATGAGACAGGCATGTAGCATACCAGCTACTGGAAGAGACTTTAATACTATAAAAGGATGGATTCTGCTCTATGTTAGGAATACCTCACCCAAACAAAAGTATATAAGGGTGCGTAGTACAAGTCATAACTGTGTCAGTAACATTATTATGGAAAGAGAGGGGATAGTTGCCACTGCTAGTAATATACTCACCATGTGAGAGAACCCGTTCAAAAAAAGGAAGTCCTAATCTCCAAATGTGGGTATGAGCAGGGCTTAAAGCTTGTTTCTTTTAGTTGTAAAATTGGTCCTGAAAGCCCATCCTCTGACCAGGTGATAGACTTATTGGAGGGACTCCCAGATCCAATATTGGAGGGACTCCCAGATTTGCAGACATAAGATAACCATGGGGACTCCAATCAAGTAAGGTGCCATTATCAAACAGAGGCCCTTGACACAGCGCAGGCTGTCTGGACAGAGGCCACTGAATGGCCTTAAACTTATATCGCCAGTCCCTACTCAGATGGCATATAGGAAGATCAGGCACTTGTGTAGCTTCATTAGAGACCTCAGTAAAATCAGTGGTAATAGCAGAAATAAAGGTCAAGTTTGCAAGCTTAGCATCCCTTTTAGGCTGATAGTAAAGATACTCCTGAAGAATAAGAGTAACACACTTATCATGTGCCAATGTGGAAAAACAAAGAGGTGGATTACTAGACAATAAAATCAAGTAGTCATTAAGTTTAATCCATCCCAAATTTTTCATTAAAGGGTAAGACAGGGGCATCCATTGACCTCTTGTCCAAGAAGTATCATTAGATGACAAAGGCGGGTCAGCATCCCACCATGAAATAACATTAAAAACAGGGAGACTTAGAACATGACTCCAGTAAACATGCCCTTGGGCTGATCCCACTTGGCAAAGGACAAGAATTACAAGCCACCCCAACATCTACGTCCGTCTGACTTTCTCAGAAGTTTTCCCAATTACCGCCAGATACATAAGAAACTGATTCCCTTCAGTTACAGCGACTTCTATGGCTGCAAGCCAGAGAGTTGCCTGTTGATCCGTTTTCTTTAGCTGTCCCCAGATAATGTCAGGTGCCTTCTGAGTCATCACCATCATTGTCGGTTGATTCTCCAATGACAGGTCCTGTGCTCGAGAAGAGGGCCCCGTAGTCCCCCCTTTTGTTTATTAAGATATACTTTAAGAGTTTGATGACCGGTTGAGTTATAGAGAATCTCAGTCTTCTGCTGTATGTTGATGTTATTGCCAAAGTTGTAATGCATAGCCAAAGTGAGCACTGAGATAGCAGGGGCCATTATCAGTTTTTGAGTTTGTGGAAGGCCTAGAGTCATAATAGATTCAAACAAATGAGCAATTGCATCTTTAGTTTTTTCTCCAGCCTAGGGGGTAGCGTGTGTTAGGCCTACATAAGCGTCCACAGTAACGTGGAGAGATTTAAAACGTCCAAAGGGTGTATACTGAGTAACATCAGTTTGCCAGGTAGCATTAGGCACCAGACCTCGTGGGTTGCCACCAAGCCCTAAGGAAAAAGGGGACAGAGAATGCCGTTGGCAATCAGGATAAGTTTTAATAATCATGTGAGCTTGAGCAAGTGTTAAGTGAAACTGGTGTTAAGTGAAACTGGTGTTAAGACTGCATGAAAAAAAAACAGCACGATCAGCTTGAACTCGCAAAAAAGCAGGAGAGTTTGCAAACCACATCTGTGTTTGTACCAGAGCATTAGCTTGAGCATTAACTGATAAGGGACCAGGTAGGCCAGGATGAGAGTGAATATATGTGATGTAAAGAAGGTGATGATCGAAGGGGGCCTGCCCCTCCACTCCTGTTGGTATTTCTTGTCAGTTGGAGACAAGAGACTGAGAAAAGAAATAAGACACAAAGTATAGAGAAAGAACAGTGGGCCCAGGGGACCGGCACACGCAGCATAAGAGGACCTGCACCGGCGCCAGTCTCCGAGTTCCCTCAGTATTTATTGATTACTATTTTCACTATCTTGGCACGGGGAGTGTGGCAGGAGAACAGGGTGAACAGGGTGATGGTGGGGAGAAGGTCAGCAGGAAAACATATGAGTAAAGGAATCTGCGTCATAAATAAGTTCAAGGGAAGGTAGTGTGCCCGGATGTGCACGTAGGCTAGACTTACGTTTCTCCTTACCCAAACATCTCAGTTAGTAAAGAGTAACAGAGCAGTATTGCTGCCAGCATATCTAGTCTCCAGCCACAGGGTGGTTTTCTCCTATCTCAGAATAGAACGAATAGTCGGCTTTACACAGAGACATTCCATTCCCAGGGACATGCGGAAAACAGAGGCCTTCCTCTTAATCTCAACCGCAAAGAGACCTTCCTCTTAATCTCAACGGCAAAGAGACCTTCCTCTTTTACTAATCCTCCTCAGCACAGACCCTTTAGGGGTGTCAAGCTAGGGGACGGTAAGGTCTTTCCATTCCCATGAGGCCATATCTCAGGCTGTCTCAGTGGGGGGAAGCCTTGGACAGTACCCAGGCTTTCTTGGGCAGAGGTCCCTGAGGCTTTCCACAGCGCATGGCGTCCCTGGTTAATAGAGAATAGAGAATGGCGATGACTTTTACCCAGCATAGTTTCTGCAAACATATTGTTAACAAGGCACATCCTGCACAGCCCTGAATCCCTTAAACCTTGATTCAATACAGCACATGTTTCTGTGAGCACAGGGTTGGGGCTAAAGTTACAGGTTAACGGCATCTCAAAGCATAACAGTTTTTCTTTGTACAGTTCAAAATGTAGTTTCTTTTGTCTTCCTTTTCTACATAGACACAGTAGCAGTCTGATCTCTCTTTTTCCCACAATGATGGGCACAGAGGAGCTCTTACGCTGCAAGAAATGAAGGTAGTAGGGGTTCATTAGTAATGCCCTTCACATGTGCAAGATCTAAATGAGTAATACTATACACCGCATAAGCGGAATCACTAACTATATTTATGTCTTGGGGAGGAAAAGTTTGTAAGGCCAATGTCAGGGCACCTAACTCTGCCTGTTGCGTAGTTTCAAAATGTTCCTGGATTTTGTGCTGCCATTTCTGTGTGGCATCTTGCCACACTATAGCTGCTCTTCCAGTTTTTCCTAAACCATCTGTAAAGACAGTAGTGGCATGAAGCAAGGGCTCAGAAACAACAATAGATACAAATTTAACAGGCACAGTTTGTAAGAAGTTCAGGAGCTTAGAGTCTGGTAAATGAAAGCTGATATTACCAATAAAACCAGCTACTGCGACTTGCCAGTTAAGATCACAAGCTAGAAGAGTATGAAATTGTTTTTTTCTTAGAGGTAGGAAAACAGTAGCAGGGTTATTTTTGCCAAATGCCTGGTTAGGCCACAGTTATAATATGTGGCTCCGGTCATCACTGCAGCAAAAGTTTGAGTCAGATGAGTTGTAGTGCCTATATTTTGGTATGCTTTAATAAACACACTGATTTCAGTGGCAGTGGCTTAGACTGGAGTTATTGCTGTCTGACAATCCTTATTTGCATTTTCAAAAGCCAATTGTAACATAAGAAGTTTGGTAGCTTTAGGGCGGGCTGCCTGTTTTTCAATTGCTGCTTGCAATCGGTTGATAAATTTAATGTATGTTTCTGTGGCACCCTGTTTAACTGTTAAAAAGGAACCCTGGGATTGTCTTATGGTTTTTTTTTTAAATGTTTGCATTGCTAGCTGTGAGCATTGAAGAAATAGATGGCCATCTGCTTGAGCCTGAGCCTGGGCTGAAGCAAAAGGCCCTGTCCCCAATAGTATATCAAGTTGTATTGGGATATTATTATCCAGATTTTGCAAGGACTGCTGCATGGCTAAATCACTGTACTCGCTCCACCACACGGTATATTCTGCAGCTGAAACCAAAACTTTTACCCAAGCTTTCCAATCACGTGGAGTCATCTTATAGCCATTTCCCAGAGCCTCAATCATCCCCTGCGTAAAGGATGAATGTACACTGTTTTCACGGATCCTTTCCTTTAACTCTTTGAAGACAGTAAAAGGCAAACTGTCATGCCGTCTCCTGTTGTTTTGAACAAGAACAGGGAATGCGCCAAAAAGCGCCTGAGTCTGCCTTCCTAAGTCCCTCTTGGAGACACTCCTCTACTAAGGAAGTTTGACGAGGAGTCGGCGTTGAGCACACAGCCACCCGACCATATGGGTATTCACTGACTGGAGGTCTTATCCAAGAACCATCTCTTGGGCGGCCTCCAGTCTCCTCATGGGGGATGGGAGGCACCATTGCCTGAATGGGGCCAATGAATGCAGGTCCCTTTAAGGGTGGAGGAAAGGAGGGCGATGGCTTTTCTATAGGTGGAGGAAAAGGCTCCCGTCCGTGCTCGTCATCACCAGAAAGAAATATCCTCCTTATGCCCTACGGAAGGGAATGAAGTAGAGAGAGGACCCCCCTGCCCCCGGCCGCCTCCCGCTGTTCTGGTTCCTGTTCTTCTTTTTCCTTTAAACCTCCTGAATTCCCTTCAGGCAGAGAAGATGGGCAGTCTGACCCACCGCAATCTGGCAGATAAAGAGGATATAACACCCAGTGTACCAGGTGGTCCAGGTGGTCAAAATAGTAACCTTAGTAAAATGACCTTGCTCCTATCCTCTTTTCAGGCAGTGACCTACCTGCTCCCATAACTCTCTAAGATTCCTTGATCAGGAAACCAAGGGCATTCCTGCCGAATTAAAATTACAGGCATGTGTAGAGCTCCAGGCTCTACAGTGCACTGGTTAGTCTTCAGTAGCTGTTGCACTGTTTTTAAAAACTACTTTCTGTTCTTTGGTCATTTCTTGACCCATGATAACCCAACCTCTGATATTTCACACGTGGGTCCCATCCTCCTGATGGGAGTCAGGACTGTCCCTTACCGGGATTCCCCGAAAATGGATGAGTTTTCCTCCTTCACGCGTAACTTCAAGACGATCACGTCGGGGTCACCACTTGCAGAGCTTATAGCTTGCAGTGAACGCCAAGAATGAGTTCTTAGACAACTTCAGCTGAACGGGGCTGGGGGGCGGGGTGGGGGCAGCTCTTCTGAGAGAGTCCGCCCCAGGATCCGTCCGCCAAGCATTTATTGAAAGGGCTTGTTAAAACACAAACATCCACTAGATGGCTTTTTGAGGTGGGGTCATGAGACACCTGTGGCCTTGTAAGAGCACTCAAACCGCATTCTTAGGAGGCTGTTTTCAGCGTTCCTTATTACACACTCCACTCCTTGTCTTGTTTTTAAGGCCAAGGAGTTCTATTCTCATGCACAAATAACATACACACAGTGCCTCAGTATTTTTCCATGTCCCGACCTCAAATGCCATGTACCTAAGCTTGACTGTGTTGCCATGCACCCCAACACTTTAGGTGTGGCTGGCCTGGGCAAACACTTTGGGAAAAAACACCCATTACCCAGGTGTCAGGAGATGAGTTTACCAGGAAACCACAGAGTGGTGAATCTGCCAGATTTTACAATGAAATCGAAAACAGTCATCCTTCTTGTTGGCATGGGTGGGTGGGGAGTTTAGCAGTTCAGTGTAAGGGTCTGAGATAGAAGCCAGGGTTTGAATTCTGGCTCCTCCGGTTACTGTGAGGCACGGGAGCAAGAGGGTCACCCCTCTGCCTCAGTTTCCTTACCTGTGAAATGGGGATAATACCACTGGTACCAATCTCACAGGGTTTGGTGTGAACTAGACTGAAAGAACACACACCAACTTGATAAAATCCATCCCTTACAACGTGACTTGTTATAACATGATGCGGCTGAGATGTTTTGTTAAATATAACATACCTAAGCCAGTGACTTACAATGGACCGTGGATGTGCATTGCTTCCCAGTGCTCTGAGAGCTACTGTGCACGTTCAGGAGGGCACCAGCTTGCAGATTGTGGAGCAGATTCTCCGTGGCTCTGCAAGCGCTCTTGGCTGATAAGGGCTCCGCCTCACTGTTCTGTGCTCAAAATATGTGTGTCTTCCGGGAAGCCTCTGTGCCATTTATTTTGTGATAGGTCTGACCTATATTGGATGACAAAGTGGGCAAGGGACAGCGTTGGTCCCAATGCAGAGAAACAGAGGGAAAAGGACACATAGGCTCTTGAGCAAGGTTTTCAGTGACCGGAGGCACCTCCAAAGAGGTGGTTGTGAAAACCCAGGATAAAAATCTGCTGGCATTAAGGGGTGGGGGAAGCCATGTGACATTTTTCAGGGATTACTAACATGGCTCCCTTTAGCCTAGGAGGTGTGACCAACACGTGGAGGTCAGAGTAGATCTCCGGAGGGATTATGCTGTAACTTCCCAAATAGCACCGTCTTCACTGGGTCTCGCATTTCCAGGATCTGACAGTAACCTGATTATTAGTAGACACGAAAACTACTCAGAACAAAGTTGGCAAACTTTTTCTGTCAAGAATCAGATACTAAATATTTTGGGCTTTGGGGAGCCATATAACTTTGATTGCAACCACGTGACTCTTCCACTGTAGTACAAAGCAGACATAGGCAATACATACCCAAATGGGTGTGACTGTGTTCCAACAAAACTTTATTTATGCCTGGGTGCAGTGGCTCATGTCTGTAATCCCAGCACTTTGGCAGGCTGAGGTGGGCAGATTGCTTGAGCTCAGGAGTTTGAGACCATTTTGGGCAACATGGTGAAACCTCGTCCCTACCAAAAAAAATACAAAAAAAATAGCCAGGTGTGGTGGTGCATGCATGTCCCAGCTACTTGTGAGGCTGAGGTGGGAGGATCTCTTGAGCTCCAGAGGTCAAGGTTGCAGTGAGCTGAGACTGCGCCCCTGAACTCCAGCTTGAGTGACAGAGCGAGACCTTGTCTCAAACAAAACAAAACAAAAACTTATTTAAGAAACAGATGGTGAGCCAGGTCTGAACTGCAGGCTGTAGTTTGCCAACCCCATTCTTAGAACACTGCCTGGCACAAAGTAAACTCTCAGTAAATTTTAGCTATTGCTTCAACTGTGTGTCTCAGCCTCCAGAACCATGAGGTGTAAATTTGTGTTCTTTATAAATTACCCAGTCTCAGGTATTCTGTTATAACAGCACAAAGTAGACATATTTGGAAAGACTATATAGCTTCTAAGGACATTGCTAAAGATTGCCTAGCCTACTTGTTTATTTTGATTATTTGCTGTGATTTTGGGCAAAATGTGAAAGGCACTGAGGTACTCTACATTTCCATAAAATAAAGATACTGAAGGCTGTTCACTATGCCTCAGTTTATTACGAGGGTTGAAAATGGATAAGAAAGTCCTTGGAAATTGACGAGGTGCTGTGGATGTGTCGGGTTCACTTTTGGGCGAGGGTTTCAAGATGATGTTGCTGATGATCCTTTCTCATCACTCACCTCTCTGGAACGTTCTTTTTTTTTTGTTTGAGACAGAGTCTCGCTCTGTCACCCAGGCTGGAGTGCAATGGCACAATCTTGGCTCATTGTAACTACCACTTCCCAGGTTCAAGCAATTCTCCTGCCTTAGTTTCCCAAGTAGCTGGGACTATAGGCGTCACCAACACACCTAGCTAATTTTTGTATTTTTAGTAGAGACAAGATTTGGCCATGTTGGCCAGGCTGGTCTTGAACTCCCGACCTCAGGTGATCTACCCACCTTGGCCTCCCAAAGTGCTGGGATTACAGGTGTAAGCCACCACGCCTGGCCCTCTCTGTAACTTTCTAAACCAATTCACAGTGATAGAGCTCCACACTGTTTCTGTACTGGTGCCAGGTTAATAAGAGCTTATCATAAACATTTTTTGAGGACTTACTCTTTTCTAGGAACTTCAAATAAGTTATTTCTTATACTCACAATGGTCCTTTGATAATTCCTGTAAGTTTTTTTTTTACCGATGTGATCACCTCAGTTCAGGGCAGTGAAAGGACTTGCTCAAGGTGACATGGCCATGAAATGGCTGGGCTGGGATTCAAGTCCAAGTTTGGCCATCCCCAAAGTCTGCACCTGTGCCGCCTATTGCCACCTCCAGTGCCAGACACAACTGTTACCTCCCCATTATTCCAGCCATTACATTCTAGGTGCCTTCAAGTTTGGCATGGCCACGTGACTTGTTTTGGTTAAACCAATGGGAGTGGAAGTAAACACATAGCTTCTGGGTGGACCATTTAGGTGTCAGCGTGTGACTCTGCAGGGCTCTTTTTCCCTTTGTCACAGTGACTATCAGTGTTCCAGGCAGAAACTGCCTTATCCATCTGGGTCCCTGAGTGAGCAGAGCCCCCAGGAGACATAGAACAGAAGGAAGAAATAAACCTTTGTTGTGTTAAGCCACTGAGCTGTTTGTTATAGCAGCATAGCTTTGTTTCTCCTGATTGTCATATTTTCCAGGAATGAACACATGCAGGAGTAAAATGCCCTCAAAGGACTTAGAGTTCATGCCCTCAAAGGACTTAGAGTTTAGTAGGAGGAGCAAGAGAAGTTTGCAATCCAGTCAGACAAACAATTGTTGAGTGTTTACTGTGAGCACCAAGTTCCGGGGCTGGGAATGCAAGGATGAATTAAGGCTAGATGTCCTGCTCTCAGAGACTAGCAAGGGAGAGGAGGCTTGGTGAGGGGAGGGAGAAGCGCTCCTGATTGTGGAACTCAGGGATGTCATCAGGGAGAACGTGGACCCGAAACAAGGGTCCTCAGCCTGCTCCCCTGCTGTCCCCATCTCCCTTGCCCCACACTCCTTCTGTTTCCTTTTTCTCTCTTCTTCAATCTCTTCCTCCTTCCCCACCTTCTGTGGTTTGAATGTGTCCTCTCCAAAATTCATGTTGAAACTTAATCTCCATCATGATGGCATTAGGAGGTGGGGCCTTCTGGAAAATGGTTAAGTCATGAAGGCTCTGCCTTATGAATAGATTCATGCTTTATAAAAGGGAGAGAGGGAACTAGCTTAGGTCCTTTTGCCCTTATGTCTTCCACCATGTGAAGACACAGCATTTGTCCCCCACGGAAGATGCTGCAACAAGGCGCCACCTAACGAGTAAGTGAGGAATGGGGCTCTCACCAGACACAAAACCTGCTGGCACCTTGATCTTGGATGTCTCAGCCTCCAGAGCTGTGAGGCATACATTTCTGATCTTTATAAATTACCCAGTCTCGGGTATTCTGTGACAGCAGCACAAAATGGACATATCTGAGGAGATTCTACAGTTTCTGAGGACACTGCTAAAGATCGCCTTGGCTGGGAGTCCATGAACACTGGACAAGAGAGACAGATGGCAGAACGATGAAGAATTTGGGGTGAGGGGAGCCCACCCCGCCCATCGGTCTTTCCCTTCCTCAGATGTAATAATGAACATTTACAGCCTGCATCTCACTCTAAGGGAGAGGCAGGCATGGATTATTAAGTGTGATTTAGAGATAAGAAAACAGAAGTTCAGAGAGGACGAGTATTTTCCTTCCAGTTGCACAGCACCTCAGTGGCAGAACTGGAATGGACCCAGACTCCCATCTCTCAGTAGGAAGAGTGCCGACGTTATGGAATTCCTATACTTTTGGGTTTGAGTCCTGGCTTTGTCAGATGAGGGAACAAATGTTTGCACTTCACTCCTGGAGTAATCGTTCTGAAAAGCTTGTTGTTCACAGATCAGCAAATGATAAACAAATTGGGACCAAACGAGTCTGCCAGTTTTCTACTTCCCCAAGTAAGTTCATGCAAAAAGTCATCCATGTTTTCACCATCATCTAGAAAAGATATTTAACACCAAAGAAGTAGAAAGGACATAATTTTAAGATACAGGCTGGATACGGTGGCTCATGCCTGTAATCCCAGGACTTTGGGAGGCCGAGGCGGGTGGATCATGAGGTCAGGAGATTGAGACCATCCTGGCCAACGTGGTAAAACCCCATATCCACTAAAAATACAAAAATTAGCTGGGTGTGGTGGCACATGCCTGTAATCCCAGCTCCTCAGGAGGCTGAGACAGGAGAATTGCTTGAACCCAGGAGGCAGAGGTGAGCCAAGATCGTGCCACTGTACTCCAGCCTGGGCGATAGAGGGAGACTCCATCTCAAAAAAAAAAAAGAAAAGGAAAAAAGATACAAACACAAAACCTTAAAATTTACATGAAACAATTTTAACTTGGTGAGCCCCTCACCACTCTGCCCATATAGCTGTCATTTCACTACAGACAGGTGAGCACTGTGTCTGAGACCCACAGTGGTGTGTGGGCAGGTTTGTGGACCTTCTGGGGTGGGGAAGGACCAGCCCCATACGGTTCAGCCGGGCTCTTCCTGGGCTTTCAGATCAGACGGGGCCTGCACAGCCCCAGAAGGGAGCACATGTATAATTAACAACATCTCTCCTGGGCGAGTGGTGAGAAATTTGAGAAAATGGAGGCCTTGTGATCCTCAGGAGAAAACACCTACAAAAATAGGCTCCCTGTCAACAGGCAGGTTAAGTGAAATCATGAGCATGAAAGTGTCACATAGTTCCTGAGACTGCAAATTCCTCTCTCTTCCTAGCCCTCTGCAGCCACCACCAGCACCTCTGCACCCTGGGGCCAGGGACTAACCCATCCACCACATTCCAGAGGCTACCTGGCCCATGCCCCGGCTCTGTGCTACCCAGAAGGAGGACTCTCTTTTTCTTACTAACCCATCAGTCAGCATGCCCCAAAACACAAATGCATGTGTGTCAGGGACGGACAGGTGGAGGAGGGAAAGCCACCGTCCCCTGCCTCTGGGAATCTGCAAGGTACGCGCCAGAGGAACAGCCGCCTGTAGCAGAGACACAGAAAATACGCAGACATCACCAAAACGCATGTCATCACCCAATGAAGGAGCAGTGGTAGTAACAGCCCCTCATATGCACAGTCCTCTCACAGTTTATAAAGAGCCGTCACCTGTATGAGACCACAGAACCATCCAGTAGCCCTGTAAGGTAAGTGTTACTCAGCCCATTTTGCAGACCAGTAAACCAAGGGCTAGAAATAGCAGTGTGGGAGGATGGGACAGGCTGTGGGACTTGAAGGCTGATGTATTTGTCAGAGATGTTAAAGGGAGGTTTCAGCTGAGACCAGGTAATGAAGTGAGCTGTGCTGCAGACGGACCAGTGGGACGTGCAGAAAGCAGGTGGCTGAGAACCTGCTAGATGCCTTTTGCACCTCCCTCATGGGGCTGGGAGTGGGGATTGAGAGGGGGTTTTAGGAAAGAACTTACAGAATCATTTGAGCACTGTATATTGGGGAAGGGGACGCATCCTTCTTCATCTTAATATAAGGCAGAGAGGCTGGCTTTAAGGAGACTCCTGGAAGAGATTTCAATGTACAGCCTGCATAGTGGACCTGCCAGATTCCTGAGTTGAGGGAGGAATTTTTTGGGGGGTACACAGGAGAGAGATCCCATGTGTGAGGGGCATCTCCATAGAACCCATGAAAACTCCTGCAGAGAAGTCAGCTTTTCCTCTGCCAGCCTTAGGGAGGTGACGCTAGCTTCCAACAGTATCAGGCAAGTATGCATTCCTACCCCGTTCCCCCCTTTCCCCATTATTCAGCCTTGGAGAGGGCAGAAACCACAGTTAGTTCCTGGGGAGGAGGAGGGAAATCCAGTGGGAAAAGGGAGAGGAAGTCCATCAGACACCCTTTCTCACTCGCCATGTGCCCGAGCTGAGAACCGAGGGGCCCCAAATCAGGTCGTGACATAACACAAGATTGAACACTTTAATTACTAGATGACAGCTCTTTGTCTTGTCTGAGTGCAGTCAGAAAAGCCACGGGACTGCCCCAATTTCAGTTGTTGTGAGTTTTAAAAGAGTTAATACCCAAACTTGCGCCTAGCACAGTGCCTGGTACACAGGAGGCATGCCATGCCTTTTAGCTTCTATTATTGTTAATACCCTTATGAGGTTGGTACTATTAGTATTCCCATTTTGCAGATGAGGAAATTGAGCTCAGGATATTCAGTGACAGGCTGCCCCAGAGTCCTAGGCTGAGCCACCCTGAGCAGCCAGGACTTGTCTTGTAAGCATCTCTGTTTATCACCTTTATTCACGAGGAGCCAGAAGCAGCTTTGTTCATGGACTGCAGCTGCTGCCTGGAATGGGGCATTACCAGCGGGAAGAGAAGGTGTCTTGTACAAAATTCACAGGAGCACATCTGCACGTCTGAGAAGAGGCAGTTTTGCTTGGTGGTTAAGCTATAGGCCTTGGGATCAGATTAGTAAGAATCTACCCTACTATTCAATGAGCTTAACCAGCTGCATGACTTTGGGCAAATTGCTTAGCCTCTCTGGGCCTCAGTTTCCCCCTCTGCCAGATGGGTGCCTGTGAGGGTGGTGGGTGCTCCAGGCTCCTGAAGATGCTCTATCTACTTTGCCCATTGGTTGCTGTGGCCCCACCACTTTGTGGATCAGGCAGGAATTCACCCCTTCTGTCTAAGTCTGACCCCATGGCATCTATCTGGATGCCAGAGCCAGGAGGCTGGGCCGGAGTTCCTCCCATCTCAGCCCTTCCAGGACAGCCTAGACCTGCCCCACAGGCCCAGAAAGGACACCAACAGATGCAAACACACGATGGTGGATGCAAGCCTCCCCTTCCTTCCCATTCCCCAAGCTTGGCCCCTTGGCCAGGTTCTCCTCTAAGCCACTGTGCTCTCCATCCTCACTAAGGGCCAGGTGCAGGGACAGCCCCTTTTGTGCCTGGGCCTTCTGTTTCCTCATCTATAAATGAGAGGTGAAACAATTTGCTCCTCGGCGCCTTTCCAGCTAAGAAGCTCTGCCGGGTACCTCTCTTTTTCTTGCAAGGTGCCTGCATCGGAGCAGGTATCACCTTTCTGCCCAGTCCGTGCACTCCATTTCCCTGGGAAAATGGTTAGGGCCCGAGGGTCTCTAGGGGATGCCTGAGTCATCTCAGCCACTGGCTTTGAGGAGAGAAGTCAGAGGCCCCTCCTTTACCCCACTCACCTGTGCAATGCAGCCCATGGGCTCTGGGCTGGTGGTTCCCTGTCCGTGGGAGGCCAGGAGTTCAGAGGGCCCCAGAAGCCCTCCAGCCCCTTAGTGCCAGGTGGGAGATAAGACGCAGGGGGAGGGCCGCACCCTCCTCTGATGAGCAGCTCTACCTCTTTCCTTTCCCGGGGATCCCAGATGCCCCTGCGCCAGTTCCCCTGCTACGCCTCCAGGCTGGGCGGCCTGGACTGCCCCCCTAGAAGGGCAGAGGGTACTCACCGTGCTGCCACCGCTGCTGTGCCGCCGCTTGCTCCCGGCTGCCTCTGCTCTCCTGCAGTCAACTCTCCTGAGTTCACACATATTCACGTGAAATCCTTGCTATTCGCGTGGGGCTTGGAAATCCACTCTGCGAGCTGCCACCTCTGGGAAGTTCTCAGGTCCCTCCTGGCTCAGAGGCCTCTGTCCTATGGCCCAACTGAGGGAGCGGAGGAAGCCGCTTGTGGAATTATCGGCCACCAGGCCACAAGGCCCAGGGAGAGCATCTGGATCCCTTCCTACAATCTACAGAAGGGGAAACCGAGGCCCAGAGAGGCAAGTTGCCTGCTGGGGTCCCCCAGTTAGCATCAGAGCTGGGACAGGGATTCACACGGCCTTCATCCTCCTGCCGCTGAGAGGTGGAAACTGAGCACCTGGCTTTCTTCAACTGGACTTGTCCAGTGTTAGATTAGAGGCCAGGGAGCCCACAATTTCCCAATGGCGGAGCATAGGGGTGTGTGAGCATGCGCACACATGTGTGTGTGAACACGTGTGTGCATGTGAGTATGGGTGTGTGTGAATGTGTGTGGATGTGAGTGTGTGGATGTGTGTGGTGTGTGAATGTGTGAGGGTGGGCGTGAATGTGTGTACACATACACGTGTGTGTAAATGCATGTGAGGATGTGAGTGTGAATGTGTGTGCACGTGTAGGTGTGTGTGCACACGTGCATGTGCACATGAGCATGTGGGTGTGTGTGCATGCATCTGAGAGTAAGGTGTGTGCACACGTGTGTGAGAACACGTATGGGTGAGTGTGCACACACATGTGTAAGTCTGTATGCACCCATGTGCCTGTGTGTACACGAGTATGTGCATACGTGTGTGTGAATGTGTGCACGTGTCTGCACACACGTTAGTGTGAGTGTACACATGGAGTGATATTGGAGTGGCACATGCAGGTGAAGCGATTTGTCCATCAGTTTCTGGGTTCAAGTTCTCACCAAAATTGCCCCTCATGCCTCCATACAAAGTCAGGGAGATGACACAGGACCTGAGGGCTCAGGATGGCACAGGGAATGGTCTGGATGCCCATGACTGGACCAGTTCTCAGCTGAACCAGGACCACACCTCTTGCAGCTAGAGATGGAGTCTTTTTGCTAAATCTTGAAACTGAGCTGCCTCGTGGCTTCCTTTGCCAATAGAACAAGGCAGAAGTGGCCATGTGTCAGGTCTGAGCTGCTTCTGTTCTCCCTTGAAGCTCTGCAACCACCTGGACCAGCCTGCTAGAGGACGAGACACATGGAGTGCAGCCAGGCTGGCCCAGTTGTCCCTGCTGAAGCCCCACATATTCAGTCAAGGTCAGCAGGGCTACCTAGCTGACCCTCAGCTGAACACAAGCACATGGATGAGTCCTGCCAAGCCCAGATCAGATCAGGAAGGCTGCCCAGTCAACCAATAGACTCGTGAGCAAAAATAAATGCTTCTTGTGGGATGCCACTGAGGTTTTACAGAACTTTTGTGGCAATAGCTAAGTGCAACAGTCCATTTCTTTATGGTGGCTTGATCATTGCTCACATCAGCAACCCCGTAGGCCCAGAGGAAGCAAGGCATGCTGAAATTGAAGAACAGGAGCAGCAGGATAAAATGGAAATGTCCAGACTCTAAGCCCAGCGCTAAGCCCTACCCTCTCCTTGCCCATTGCTGTGCTATCCCAGCTGATGACCTATTTATCTTCCTTGGTGATTGGCTGCCATAGGCTGAGTGATTCTTTCCTTGCTTTTGTTTTTTGGAATGCTCGATTCTTTCCTGTTATTTACAAGTTTTTAGAACAATAGGTGCGCCCTAGCAATCTCCAAAGATGATCACAGATTGTTTTTTTCTAACATGATGAGCCACGTGTTTCAATCCATTGCAGATGTTGTTGCTATATTATTGTGATTGCTATTCTTCTTCTTTTTTTTTTTTTTGAGACAGTTTCACTCTTGTCACCCATGCTGGAGTGCAATGGCACTATCTCAGCTCACTGCAACCTCTGCCTCCTGGGTTCAAGCAATTCTTCTGCCTCAGCCTCCGAGTAGCTGGGATTACAGGCGTATGCCACCACACCCAGCTAATTTTTGTATTATTAGTAGAGACGAGGTTTCACCACGCTGGCCAGGCTGGTTTCAAACTCCTGACCTCGGGTGATCCACCCCCCTTGGCCTCCCAAAGTGCTGGGATTACAAGCGTGAACCACTGAGCCCGGCCACTGCTACTATTATTCTTGATGTTCTAATTTGTTCCTTTTTAAGCTGTAATTTCATCATTATGAGAATATTATATACATGGAGTCATGCAGTATTCTGTACTTTGAGATTGGGGTTTTCAGTCATGTCCTTGAAATCCAAATTGTTGTGTGTATTGAAGGAAACCAGATTATGTCACCCTTAAATATGCCTCTTTGACATAAAAAGTATTTCAAGCTGAAGGCAATTAAGAAGAAGCAAATGCAGGAGAAGTTCCCTCTATCCTCTTCCTTTTCTGCCTAAAGGCAGAATATAAATTCTTCTTTGCTAGAGAAGACTCTAGACTCTTATTAGCCCAGAAATGGCTCCAGAGGAAACCGTAAACAAACCTTACTCCATTAGTTTCTTTCCATATATTTAACTTCCCACCGTTTCCTGCCTTTGGAGGCCCAAAACTGCTTTCCTTTGTCCTGTCATTTCTCTACAAATCCATTGTTCTTTGGGGAAGATGCTATGTAAGCAGATTCTAAGTCACCGCTCCGAGTTAGTTTTCCTTGAGGTTTTTTGCAGGTGATGTGTGCTGCGTGGGCTAATTAAACTTGTTTGTCTTGTTAACCTGTCTTTTTGTTAAACAGTCGCAGCTGAACACCTATTTTAGCTTGATTTAGAACTGGTTTAGAACTGGTTTTTCAACAGTGAGCACACATCAGGAAGCACGGAACAAAAATGCACCCTGCCCTTTGCCAGGTTAAAAGATACTGAGAGCCAAAGGAAAATTATTATGAACGAAAAAAAAAAGACATCAATAACAAAAAAAGATGAAGACAGGTAGAGGTAAAGTTTTGCTTCCCCCACAGCATCAATAGCTTGTTCCTTTTTACTGCTGAGAAGTATCCTATTGTATGGATGTAGCACAGTTTGCTTTTCCATTATTTATCCAGTGAAGAACATTTAGGTTGTTTCCAGTTTGTGTTTATTACAAATAAAGCTGCCATTCACATTTCATGTGGAAGTAAGTTTTATTTTCTCTAGGATAAACACCCAGGAGCAAGATTTCTGAGTCACATGGTAAGTGTATACTCTGCTTTATAATAATCAGCCAAGTTGTTTTCCAGAGTAGCAGTGCCAATTACATCTGAGACCTCCGGTTGCTCTGTTTTCACCAGCACTTGGTATTATCAGTATTTTTAATTTCAGCCATTCTAATAGGTGTGTAGTGGTATTTCATTGTACTTAATGGCTAATGACAGTGAACATCTTTTCATATGCCTATTTGCAACCCTATATTCTCTTTGTTAGAACCTCTGTTCAAGCCTTTTGTCCATTTTGTGATTAGATTTTTTTAATACTGTTGAGTTTAGAGAGTTCTTTATATATTGTGGAAACATATCCTTTGTCAGATACATGATTTGCAAATATTTTCTCTCAGGCTGTGACTTTTTATCTTAGGCAGCTCTTTCACAGAGCAACTGTTTTTAATTCTAAGTCCAACTTACTGATTTTTTTTTCCTTTTGTGAATTGTATTTTTGGTGTCTAGTTTAAACTCTAGGTCACAAAGATTTTCCTCCACCCCCATACCTGGGAATACTGAACACACTCCACATTGCTCCCCCTCCTCTGTGGGGGAGAACTGTGTCAGAGTTAGAACTGGGGACTGGGCAAAAAAGCTGGACCTACAAGAATTCCATGGCTGAGGCACTGATTTAGAACTGGTTTTTCAACAGTGAGTATATATCAGGAACCACAGAACGAAAATGCACCCTGTACTTTGCCAAGGATAAAATATACTGAGGGTCAAAGGAAAATTATTTATGAATGAAAAAAAAAGACATCAATAACAAGCAAAAATGAAGCTTAGGAGTGAAGAGGAGAGGAAATGCTTGTTCATTCCAATCTGGCAACAAGGCTAGGGTCATGGTCATGGAAGTTTCAGGGAGAAGGAAAGATACTGCTGCAGTGTATCCCCTTGTCATTGAGACAGGCATCCCATGTACATCTATCTCTGTGCAAATCAGCTATTTCTTGGTATGAGGGTTCAGGGGGTACATTGTCGGTGTGGATAGCATTGACAGAACTGGTGGTAGTTTTGGCAGGGCCAGTGGTAGTGTTAACAGGGCCGGTGGTCACATTGCCAGGGCCAATGGTAGCATTGACAGGACCAGCAGTAACATTGACAGGGCTGGTGGTGGTGGTGATAGGGCTGGTGGTGGTGTTGACAGGGCTGGTGGTGGTGTTGACAGGGCTGGTGGTGGTATTGGCTGGGTTGAAACTGAATACAGTTGGAATCACTGTCACGTTCTGAAAGAGAAAGGACATGTGGTCATCATCTTCCTCTGTAGTAAACAACAAAAATGGCCACAAATTTTTCTCCCTCCTGTTTCCATACCCTTAGGTAGACCCTCTCTCCCTAATGCTGGACTTGGTCATATGACTTTCTTTGGCCAAGGGGACAACAATGAATGTGACCTGTAAAGTGTCTGCCCTTTGGAGCTTGCTTTCTCTTGTTGCTCTTTGGAACACTGAACATAAAGAGTGGCCTGTCTTCTGGATAATGCAAGACAAGTGGCCCAGTTGTCCCTGTTGATTACCAGCTTGCAAACAGCCAGACACCCATGTGGGACTGCCCAATATCATCCAGCCACCAGGCAACTCACCAACTGACTGCAGACTCATGGCAAGCCCAGCAGAGGTCAGAAGAACTGCCCAGCAAACCCAGGGAATCAGGAGCTAAATAAGTGGTTGTTGAGTAAGCTATTAAGTTTTGGGGTTGTTTGATATGGGGCAAAAGCTAATTGACATAGAAATTGGTAGCTAGAAGTAAGATAACAATAATTCAACACATGCATTGGGTTTGGGACTAGGTGGCAGGTGGGGCTGGAGAAACTGTGAGTAAGCCTCTAGCAAAGGCTGGAAAAGTGGTGATCTCATTGCTGGAGGAGTCTGGAAAAGGGGAGAGGAAAGTGCCACAGCAGACTGGAGAAATGATTTCCCATGTTATGTAGTGGTGGAGTGCTGTTGTACTTTGGAAGACAAAAATATGTATGTAATAACTTTTGGATTTGGCTAAGGAGATCATCAGGCAGAATATTGAAAATGCCATTTGGGTACTTCTGGCTGCATATGATAAAGTGCTGTGAGAAAGTGAGAGGATAAAGAAGGAACTATTTAGTTTGCAAGTGGTATTTAGAGGCAAAGTAGAGAGCCCAGGACTTGATGAGTTAGAAAACAAGATTGTCTCTAATTTCTAAGGTCCTCAATGGATAAATAACATTCAAAGTAAAACTAGGCCTAAGAACAAAGATCAAACAAGGATGTGTCTACACAGCCCTTTGTTAAGACCTTTGAAAAGCTTAATCAGTGCTTATTACACCCTTTCAGCTAGACAGAAATGCTTCTAAGAATCTTAAGATATTGGTCTCACAGAAGCCTAATCCCAAAACAGACATTGGTAGATTTAGAGTGAGAAGTGTGTCTAGAACACAGTCTCAGGTGTGGCTCTTGTCAGATGGTGAAAGCTATAATCTGATATATAAAATACCCTTGGAGTTTTTAAGGGAATTGTATTAGTAACAGGATTACCAACGTGGACCAAATCTGACTGAAATTGCTCAAACTGCAAAAAGATCTTTGGGGATCACTCTTAATACAGGAAGCAGGTTGAGAAAGCAAGATAGAAACTATAGGCCTTTTCTTATGAAAAAAGAAAACATGTTTCTGAGGGTGAAGTCAAGAGTCCAGAGGGTGGAGTCAAGGTCTTGGAGAACAATGGATTAGAAAGCTCTTCTCAGGAAGCGATAGAGAACAATGGCATGGGCAGAATCTTCCAGAGAGTCAAACTGACTCCTAATCAAGAAACATTCTCTGCCCCCAGGGCAAGACAATATGTGCCCCTTAGGATTTCAGAATTATTATGGAGCAGTGACAATCTTGTGCTTCTGTTCTTTCCCTTATTGAGTGGGGAAATAACATAATTCTATTTATCCTATTTTTCTGTTGCTTAAGTATGTTGCATATATGGGGACAGAACTTGCTTTTAGTTCATAGGTTTCTGAATCAAGAAGAGTAATACACCCAAATCCTCCGTCACGTCTAGATCTGATTTGGATCCTAGACTTCAAGCCTGATGCCATGATTAGATGGGATGTTTGGGCATCCAAAGTATGGGCTGAGCACACTTTGCATCTTGGACAGCTGTGAGTAATTTGTGGCCAGAGGAAAGAGTGTTGTAGACTGCAATATTGGTTATGAATCCTTATATTTATCAACCTTTGCTGGGTGACTTTGTAGCTCCTCTTATCAAGAGGTAGAGCTGTTGCTCCACTTGTGGAATCTGGGTTCAGCCGTGTGACTGACTGTGGCCAGTGGGACATTAGCAAATGTGATGCAAGCAGCGACTTAAAGTGCTTGCCTGTAGGGGCTTGCTGTGTCTTGCTACTCTTGGAACCCAGCTCCCCATAAA
The DNA here is from genome assembly GCF_000951035.1 of Colobus angolensis palliatus. Classification (NCBI taxonomy): domain Eukaryota; kingdom Metazoa; phylum Chordata; class Mammalia; order Primates; family Cercopithecidae; genus Colobus; species Colobus angolensis. Next base: position 8,889,097 of record NW_012119710.1, on the reverse strand, counting down.
GAAGCTCAGGTGATCACACTGGAGGATGAGATAACATGTGGAGCAGAGGTGAACTATTTCACGAAGGTCCCTGGAAACCAGCCATCCCCAAGCTAAGATACAAGGGTGAGTTCATCTGAGGCCAACAGAAGAGCTACCCACTGATCATAGCCCAAGCTGATGATGCACAGAATAAATAGAGCTAAATAACCAGAAGTCACTAAGTTCTGGGGTAGGTTGCTATGCAGCAAAACTTAACTGATATACCTTCTCTCGGGCCTCATTTCTCCAGATCTCTGGCTACCTCTTGCTACAGCCCATGCCCAACCCCAGAGCATGCTCTGATTGCTGGAACAGGGTCCAATGCTTACCTCAAATTGTTTGCAGCAGGTAGCCTGGCACCCAAAATGTGAGACCATGCAAGTGAGGATGAACTCCAGGAGGGCAAAGGGGAGAAGACCACCAGAAACTGCTTTTGAATACGTCTAAAGGCAAGGAGTAATGGAAGACTTTTAGTCCTTTGGGTTGATGGTCTAGGTGACAGTCCACATCTGGAATGCCACACACCTCACCTGGAAGGCCTGAGACCCTCTCTACATGTGGCCCTTTGGAGCAGATGCATGGGTCACCCGTTTTATATGCCCTTGCCTTAGCCTCTCAGTCACTGGCCTGACTTCCAACTGCCAGCATCTACATTCCTTTGCCTCAGGGCTCCCTCTGGCCTCTGGAGCCTACTTTGCTGTTTGCACAGGCTCAAAGTTCCAGGAAATGAGTGCCTCTTGAGAACAGCCCTCTCTCCATGACTGTCAGGGTTTGGTGTATAAATACCCCAGCTCCTTTACCCCTTAGGTTGGTGTTTGCTTCCTCTCCCAGGTAAACTACTTGTATCAATGTCTGCTTCTGGGAAGAACCCAAACTGAGACATTTCAACAAGTACACTGGTGAGGAAACCCTGTGTGAGGGTCTGGACTCCTTGCCTGGGAAGGGGATAGACACCAGCTAGGTCAGGGTCATTAGCTCTGCCTGACTCCTGGCTTTCTCAGCCATCTTCCAGTATCCCTGCCTCATACTGCCCTTGACAGGTTGGGATGGGACCTCAGAGCTACAAGGGATTCTGCCAAGACAGAAGCTAAGGCAGGATTGAAGGGGCCCTACAGAGCTCAGTGTGCTCTAGGCCTGGTCCCTGCCCACAGTAGGGTGGGAGGGGTCACGGAGCTCCTCTCATCCCTACACACTCTCTCTCTGGAGCAGAGGGTGGGAGCCCAGGGCTTGGAATGCCTGTTGGAATCCAGTGCCTTTGTGCTACACTGAACTGGTATGCTCCTTGATGACAGAGGTCCTGATTGCCAAATGACCACCTTTAGGATTTGTAGCTGTTGTGCTCTTGGTTCCACATGACCGCAATCCACTCCCTTGTTGGGACATCCTGTTGCATCATGTTGGACTCAAGAGGCCAGCACCTTGCTTCCACATCCCCTAGATACCAAGTTACACCCTGTGCATCAGGCTTCTTCCTGGGGCCTTCAGGGAGCTCTCCCCTTAGGGACTGCCCTCACTCCTGTAGACACCTCTGGTTTAAGACCCTGTGTCCTGCCAGCCTTTCCTTGCCCACTTGGTTAGTCCCAAGAGAGCATCAGATTGCAGCCAACTGTGGAGCTAGCTACTCTCGACCTTGTTCTTCAGGCCTCCTTAAGTACTGTGTCAGTGTTACTGATGTCCTTCCCATATTTCCATGCCTGTTTCCTGACTTTCATTTGCATGGCTTTACCTGAGGACTTTCTTTGGCCACAAAACTCCTCTGCCCATGAGCATGGCAGACTGGAAGCACTAGGGAATTGATGCCCCTCAGGGGCAGTTTTTGATCAATGATTGAGGGGAGTTGGTGGATAAATACCCCAGCTCCCTCACTCCAGGACAGGGTATAGCTAAGGAGCGTAACATTCCCTGGCTACCAGGGCCCCGGCAGGTTCATCTCCAGGAGTCCTTGCCAGATAATACGTTTGTTTATAGTGTGACTTTCTCCCCTTGTTTGTCTTACTTCTTCCCTCCTCTAGAGAGATTTCCTAGAATAACCTCTGAAATACATGACTTGCACCTGAATCCTTGTCTTTGCATCTGCATCTGGAGGTCCCCCCACCAAAAGACCAGAACTAGCATCAGCATCTCCTGCTTGTGTGAAAGGCTATCCCTCGAGGGACCCGTAGGGGCAGGTGATCTTGTGAGTCTGGGTGTGGCAGCCGTGTAGGCCACTTACCTGATCACCTGCTACCTCCAAGCAGAGAATAGGATAGGTATGAGGAGGGGTCAACTGGCTACACCTCTCTGAGTCTCAGCGTCCTCACTGTGAAATGGGGTTTGTCACAGCCATCTCAGAGGGCACAGGGTTTTGGGGATGGTTAAATAGCTTATGGATGTCGCGGTTGTCATACTAGGATGGAATTCTGGGGCAATTCCATTCTGCTCTGGCAGCAACCTCAGGAGCCCTCTTGGTCCTTTGGCAGCATGGGGCCCTGGCAGTCAAATGCTCACCGTCACATAGTAAAGGATCAGATCTGTAATGATAATGAAGATCCCGGCAAAGGCGAATAATGAACTGAAGATGTTCAAGCTGATGCTGCTGTTCACCTGCAGGAGAGGAGGGAGAGGAGACAGGGAGCTGAGTCTGAAGAGTCTGAAACCCGGCTTGTGGGGACTCTTGGGAAGTCGGAGAAGAGAGAAGGCAGGGCGGAAAAGAGACGGCCAGGCAGGGTGGAGAATGCTTTTTTTTTTTTTTAAACTTTTAAAACTTTTATTTTTTAAAACTTTTATTTTAAGTTCATGGGTACAAGTCCAGGTTTGTTTCATGGGTAAACTTGTGTCATGGGGGTTTGTCGTAGAGATTATTTCATCACTCAAGTACTAAGCCTAGTACCTGTTAGTTGTTTTTACCTGATCTTCTCTTTCCTCCAAATCTCCACCCAAAATCATTCCTTAACCAATGTGCAGTGTCCTTCTATGGCAGGGATTGGATTTGTTTGGGAAAATTTCTTGCTGAGCAGCAGAGGGTAGGCAATGAGATTCAGAAAGACATAAGGCAAAGATGCAGAGCTGCTCTGCAGAAGAAATGGGCAGAGATCCCAAGCTTGAATTGAGGGAAGGGAGTCGGGGAGACTTGCTCCCTGTAGTGGAAGGCTGGGGCCAGCATGCTGGCAGGATTGGCTGGGGAAGGTTTTTGGAACTGGAAAGCCTCATATTCAACTCTGAGGGGTCTGCTGCTCAGTGCTGAGAAGCTGAAATCCTCTAATGCTTCATTATCCATTCCCCACCCAAGCTGCTTCCCTTTAAGAGAGTTATGGGGATGAAGACAGAGAAAGATGAAAGAGAAAGGGACCGTGTTCTACATTTGGGCTGAGGCCAGGACAGCTGTAAGATGTATAAAGTAGAAACGGAAGTTGAGATTTCAATAGAAAGTCAGATGTCAGAGCAAGAGAGGGCTAGGAGATCCCCAGGAGTCAGCAGACACCTTGGGGAGAGCATTTGACTTCCCAGGGGATATGGAACTTCCCAGTTCTGTTGGGATACGAAGGGGTGGTGTGAGCTTGGCCGATGCTGGGGTGTCTGGAGGACTCTACTCTTCCTAAAGGGGGTGAAGCAAGGCAGACCATGGGGCCACAGGAGTTTGCCTTGTAGACTGGAGATTGGTAATTGGGAAACCCTCCGTTAGACACCCAGCCCCTAGCTGACCCACTGCTTTCCCATCAAAGGCAGAAGAAAGATGACAAGCCATGTAGAGAAAGTGGAGAGGGGAAGGAGGACCTGAGAAGGAAGGAGATGAGAGAAGGGCCATTGTGGAGCTCTAAATTTATCCCTAAGCTTCTTAGAGGCCGCAACAAAAATCATCAAAACATGACCAGATACTTTGCTGGATGCTGAGACAGAGAATAAATGCTCCAAAGGTACAAGGGAATTCTGGGCCCTGTGCTCTAGGTTGGGACTTTAAATTGTTCAAGGCAGGCATTGCTCTCACTTTTGTAGGTCCACACAAAGAGGATGGTGGAAAATAAAGAGACGGCCGAAATGCACACCCATTTTTGCTTGGCTCAGGCCTGGCTTTCTGCTTCATTCAGAGCACCCATAAGGCACTGCGTGTAAACACTCATGAGTTTCCCGAAGAGCTAAGTTTTTGAATAGTAAAATGCAATAGTTAAAAAGGAACAGTTTCGGAATCAGAGAACTCTGGGGTCAAATCCCAGCTTGGCCATGTACTCACTGTGTGATCTTAGGCAAGCCACCTGACCTCTCTGCTCCTCAGTTTTCTCCTCTGAAAAATGGGGATAATACAGCTTCATAGAGTGGTGGGGATTGACTGGAATAAGGTTTGGAAACGCAGTGTACCCAGGGCCAGGGCCAGGGCCAGGCCATGCCACTACTGTGAGTCCCCTTTTACCATGTTTGGTAGAGAGTCAAATTCCAACGCTCAGGAATCATCAAAGACAGCACTGTGACTCACCACACAAGGACTGGGGTCCTTTGCAGCCCATACTGAGAGGGATCCAGATACAATAAACTATGTAGACGAAAAAGAAAAAAAAACAGAATGACCAGTTGTGCAGCATGTTAAAAAAGACAGCTGTCCACTCAGAGACACATTTCTCAATCTTTTGTTCTATGCACCTTGTTTGACAAAATGTGCAAATCTGTTTATTTCCTCCCAACGTTTTTACTATCCCAATGGTTAGGCACCAAATATACGAAATACCATGATACTCAAACTCCTGTGGGTCTAGGCTAACACCTTCCTTCCCCCTAAAAACCTGAATTTTGTCCCAGGATGCTGTAAGTCTCATTATTATTATTTTTTGACTCATTCTCCTTGAGTCCGCTGTCTGGACATGTCATCGCCCAAATGCATTTATTGCTCATTTGGCCTCACGCTGTCCTATGCTCAACTGTGAGCTTGGAAAACCAGCTGAGTAGTGTGGTGGGTGGAGCCTTGGGGCTGGGATATAGGAGACCTGGGCTGTGGCCTCATCTGCTGTGGTCCTGGACCCAGCTGGAGGGTCCTCTTTAGCCCTTGATGCTGCTAGGCAGGTGATGGAAACGTGAACATCAGAAGCAGTAAGAGCTCTGTTCAGTTATGAGAGCCCTGAACTGAGGGGGCCTGGGCTCAGGACGTTGCTCCAGCACTTTCTGGCTGTGAGGACGTGGTGGTGTCATCCTCATAGCCAGAAAGTGCAAGAGGAAGATCTTGAGCTTCAGTCTCCTCGTCTGGCAAATGGGCATAGATCATGATTCCGGCCCTCTCTATCCACAAGTGGGCCATGCAGTTCAAGTGAGAGAACAAGGATGGGATTATTGATGGGGGAGAATAGGGGCACTCAGGGGTTTTGCTAGCTCTCTTGAAGCTACCCCTCAAAGGAACGCACTTCCTCCCAAACAAAATGCCTAGTGAGGGAAAAGAGCCAGCTGCACGCAGATACAGAATTATTCCATGTATATGTGTTTGTAAACACGCAAAGCCAAGTCACTCGTTGCTTAGGCATATAGGTAAATATGATCAGATCATAAAGAAAAGCAAGGGAGGCCGGGCACAGTGGCTGACGCCTGTAATCCCAGCACTTTAGGAAGCCAAGGTGGGCAGATCACCTGAGGTCAGGAGTTGAAGACCAGGCTGGCCAACATGGCGAAACCCCGTCTCTACTAAAAATACAAAAAATTTGGCCGGCCTGGTGGTGCATGGCTGCAATCCTAGCTACTCGGGAGGCTGAGACAGGAGAATTGCTTGAACCCGGGAGGTGGAGGTTGCAGTGAGCTGAGATGGCACCACTGCACTCCAGCCTGGGCAATAGAGTGAGACTCTGTCTCAAAAAAAAAAAAAAAAAAAGAAAAGAAAATTCATATTGTTGTGCAACCAGCCACCCCAAGAACTCCTTTTATCATCCCAAATTGAAACTCTGTCCCCATAAAACACTAACTTCCCATTACCCCCTTACCCGGCCCCTGGCAACCACCATGCTGCTTTCTATCTTTATGAATTTGACTACCCTAGGGACCTCATCTAAGTGGAAGCGTACATGTGGGTGTTCGATTTATTAATATTTAAGCTCTGCAAGATGAAATATACTCAATGGCCTGCTGGTAAATGATTAACATCTGCCTTATGAGGTGGCAGCAGTGCAGGGAAGGGCCCTGATTTGGAGCACGTGTTGATTTCCATGTCATATATATACCCAACATAGCTAACTTCCTGCTACCAAATGGTTTGACAATCATTTTACATAATTCCTGGAAGTTTTACAATCGGCTCCCATAACTGGTATGGTAGGTAGATGCTGTCTATAGCACACAACTTTACGTGCTCTGAGTTACATATGAGATATTTCTTTTTTTTTTTCTTTGAGACAGGCTTTCACTGTGTCACCCAGGCTGGAGTGCAGTGGTGCGATCATGGCTCGCTGCAGCCTCCACCTCCTGGGCTCAGGTAGTCCTCCCACCTCAGCATCCCAAGTAGCTGGGACTAGAAGCACACACTACCACACCCAGCTAATTTTTTGTATTTTTGTAGAGATGGGGAGTCTTGCCATGTTGCCCAGGCTGGTCTCAAACTCCTGACCCCAAGTAATTCACCTATCTCGGCCTTCCAAAGTGCTGGGATTACCTACGTGAGCCACCCTGCCTGGCCATATCAGATCAATATTTCATAAAAGAGAACCTAGAGAGAGTGGAAGTGGTGAAGCACATGATAGTGAGTCTTTGTGGCCAATAGTTCCCTAGAGGCTGGGTGGGGGGTATGGGAGATGGGGAGGGTGGTGGTGGGAGGGAGTGTTGCTGGGGCAGGGAGATGGAGGGGTGGTTGGATCTTCAACCCTTGGCCGTATCTGCAGGTTGGAGGCTGGCTCTAGTCTATGGAGTCATATTACTGGGAATGGGATTCCATGCTCCTTCTTCCTCCACTTCCTTCTTGTCCCAGTCTGGTGACCCAGGAAGGAGACCATATGGCCTTGTACTCACGGATAATCCTCCCCAGATCGGGTAGCCTGACAGCCAGGTCACAGAAAAATAGTAATACAGCACAGGGTTAATTGCAGAGAAAACGTGCGTCAGGCCGATGAGGATCTGGATGGCCTGCAGGGAGAACAAGTCACTGTGAGAGAGCAGAACTGGGGCCTGTGGGCTGCGGAGCTGTGCTTTGCATCCTGGCTGTGCCCCAGAATCACCCCAGGTGCGACTGGTGTTGGGACTCATCCCAGACCAACTGGATGCAAATCTCTGAGGGTGGGGTCCATGCCTGGGTGTTTTTAAAAAACTTCACAGGTGATGCAAATTTGCACTCAGGCTGAGAACCACAGGCATGAAGGAAAGGTAAGACGCCTATAACAGAACAGGAAATGTCTTTCCTTTAGATTGAGCCCACAAGTGTGCAGAGACACGGGCCGAGCCTGGGTCGTGGCTGAAAACCACTTGGGCTCCTGTCCTGGCTGCAGCACTGGCCGGATGTGTGGTCTCCAGCAAATATCCTCTCTGCCTCAGGGTTTCCTTATTTGCAGGGAAACCGAAAATGTCAAATCCTAGAAAATGTAGCAGTCCTATGCGTGATGTTAGCATCGTTCTCCAACAGTTGTTGGCCAAAATTCATGTGATGAATCCGATTTTTCCGAAATAGATGATTCTGGTGATTCAGACCATTCGGTGTCAGTTCTGTTTAGAAATAACTCAAAGAAAGGTCTTTATATTTTATTTTCACTCTGAAAATCAGCCAGATTTGCTTCAGCCTCAAAAGCATGTTTATGAGAGGCTACATATTTGCAAGATGGGGGTAACAAGTATCCAGCTTGCAGGGCTGTGGTAGAGATTAAAAGTATCTATAAAACTTGCAGCCCAGTTCCTAGCATGCAGTAGGCATTTCTTTCTTTCTTTCTTTTTCTTTTTTTTTTTTGAGTCAGAGTCTCACCCTGTCGCCCAGGCTGGAGTGCAATGGCGTGATCTTGGCCCACTGCAAGCTCTGCCTGCCGGGTTCATGTGAGTCTCCTGCCTTAGCTTCCCAAGTAACTGGGACTACATGTGCCTGCCACCCCGCCCAGCTAATTTTTAAAAATAATTTTAGTAGAGATGGGTTTCACCATATTAGCCAGGATGGTCTCGATCTCCTGACCTGGTGATCCGCCTGCCTTGGCCTCCCAAAGTGCTGGGATTACAGGCGTGAGCCACTGCACCCACCCTGAATGCAGTAGGTGTTTCAATGCCCTCTGCTGACACCATTCATCTTCCCAGTACCGATACCGATATTCTCTTTGTGGCCTTCTCTATGACGTGCCCACAGTTCCCCTTGACAATGTACACACCAGGAGATCCTCTGTCTCCTGCAAGTCCTGTGTTTTTCCTCCTTCCTCCTTGCTTTTCCTCCACTGTTGCCACTGTCTGAAATCTGCTTGCTTTACTCTCCTCCTATTGAAATCCTACCCTTACCTTAAGGGAATCAGAGAGATTCTTTTTCTGACTCCTGATCCAGGATGAATCCCCTCTCATTTGGGGCTCCTACAGGGTTTACCACTGGCTTTTCTGGGCCTCAGTTTCCTCAGGGATCAAATAACCAGCGTAGGGCAGCCGCTCTCTGCCCTCCTGGTCCATGAGTCTATGAATTGGTGACACACCTTACGAACATCCCTTCCTAAGACGACATGCTTGACTCTGTCTATAGGCCCACTTTATCAGTATATTAATGAGCCCCTTTCCCATTTAGAAAAAAAAAAAAATAGTGCCGCTTGCTGCCAGCACTCATTTAATTTTACACACATACTCTTGAGGCTGAAGCAAATCTGGCTGATTTTCAGTGTGAAAATAAATGATAAAAATGGTTCTTTGAGTGATTTCTAAACAGAACTAACATCAGAATTGTCTACTTCGGAAACACTGGATTCATCAAATGAATCTTTGGCCAAGAACTGCTCGAGAACAATGTTAACACCATGCGTAGGAATGCTACATTTTCCAGGACTTGATATTTTTAGCAATCGAGAATTACTGTATTTTGTAAATGGGAATACTACTATTAAAAGCAGGATGCTATAAATAGAATGATGTCTCTTGTTTCCAAGGTCAATATGGTAGAGCAATGCGAAAGTTATAATAAAACGGAGATATTGCATGGCAAAGTTATCTCAGGGTAAATACTGCAGCCGCAAGTGCTGCTGGCGAGTATTCTTGGGGCAAATTGGAAAAGGGCTAAGAGGCAGGCATCGTTTCCTTCCCAAAACAAAATTGTAATTGATTCAAGATAGCCCACATTTTTGGCTTTTTGGCTTTTCATTTTGTTTGGCCAAGTTCCCCAGACATTTGCTCTGACTTAATTCTGTTTTGACAAATTTTCAAATCCTTCCAAAATATCTTAGAATAATTGGGAGTCAAAGTTAACAAGCCTTTACCCAGTATTAATCAATAATAAGGATAGTCATTGTAATACAAGATGATAATTACTACGCAATATCATAGACCAGCTTTACCTTTTGGAGGATTTCCATACACATTTATAATCTCACTCGATGCTTGTGACCAGAATTTCTATTCCTGATTGCTGTTTTATAGAATTTAGTTCAGGATTTGATTTTGATTTGTTTGGGAGGCAAACAATGCCTTGTTCCTGGTACAATCTACTTGTCTACTCCTGAAGGATCCTGGATTAAATGAGGAGGAATGGGTCCCCTTCCTGAACCTGTCTTTGTCTTCCTGCCTCCAGGAGGCAGTTTGTAACTTCTCAAAGAAGCCAGACAATTTGCACTTTGGGCACCGCCAATAACTTATGCATGTCTCATGGCAATTGCCAGAAGGTATTGTAATTACGACAGCCGCCATGAACAAAGACCCTCCTTGGTCTTCATGGATCGTTTCTTGGTTATCTCTGAGTCTTCAGCTCCTTGCAGGGTGCCTGCCGTGTTGAATGGATGAGTGCATAGAGTATGGGCATCTGTGACATGCCAGTCTCCATACTAGGAGTTGGTCGGGCATGCAGTGGGATCTGGCTTCTGCCTCAAAAACAGAATTGAATTGAGTTTTGCAAGGTGCTAAATGAAACTGGAGGAGGCAGGAAAGAGGCAGGGGCCCCCTTGATTGAAGAGGAAATCACAAAACCTTGGAGCTGGAAGGAATTTAAGAAAGCTGAATCTTCTTATTCTAAAGATGAGGAGATGGAGGCCCAGAGCGAGGAAGAGATGTCTGCAAGGCCACTCAGCAAATCTAGCTGGCCTGAGACCTGGATTGCCTGACTCCCCGCTCAGTGGTGTTTTTGGTGGAATTGTTGCTGACCCATGCCCCTGATAGATAACTGGGCAAGGGGGGAAAGTTCACTGATTATTCGGCCTCCCCCAAAGACCATGGGTCTCCTTGGGGAGTGGGAGGAAGACAAGGGAGAGGGGCCGGCATCTGGGTGACTGTGCTGGGTCCACCCTCCAGAAACCCCCCCCACACCCACTCCATCTCTGCTTTACCCTCTGAACACATTCCCTTCCTCATCCCGGAGCACTAGACGTGGGCTTATAAAGTGACCCAAATCGGAGAGAAGGAGAAATCACACTCACCCCTAATGTTCTGACCTCCTCATTTATGAATTTCTTGGGATTAAATGCAGTAAATGATGCAAATGATATGTTCCACTGGGATGAGTCTGAGGTGTGTGTCAGCCCAGGGTTAGCATTTGGAGGATTCTGAGGGTCTCCAGGCTGTGTCTGCAAATTCTTTGTTCCCTGTGTGTATTGGATCTCTCCAGGCACAGTCTGCAAACTGGCTGTTCCCACCGGATACGGTCGCTGATACCCAATGGGTTGACTCTGTGCACCTGCCACCGGGTTCTGGCTCCCCATGAGTAGATTCTGTAAGTTTGCTCTTCCTGTATCACACTGGATTACTTTTGGTGAGATTGGGTAAGTGGTCACCCCTGAAGGCTGCAGATGACTTCCAGAGGCCGCGGGATAACTGGGCTGGATGACGTGAACATTGCCTGGGGCAATAATGACGGGTGCACCGTTGGCTCCAATCACCTGTTCGGTCATGGTGTACAACTGCTGCAAAATACATAAGAAGATGCATTTCCCTCTTCTGACAAAATGAATAATGCATCTTATCTCATTCTTATCTTTAGTTTCCTCTTCATTAAAATAAGAATCACCTACCGTGGTACCTGACAAAATAAACTTCTTGCCTTTCTTGGCAAGAACATGCTGTTTTCCTTTTATGGGTTTGGATTTGCAAGACTATGTTTCCCAAGGCTACTTAGCTCCTTGTAGACCTTTCGTTCACAGTCTGGGTGGTGGCTTTGCTTAGTCGCCTGCAGTTGGCATTTTAACCTACATGTCTCGAGTTCGTTGAGTGGGCACAGGCTACCTCCCCATCTTGCCCCCTGCTCTGGCAACAGCTGATTGATCTGGGGGTGAACAACTGACCCCAAATGCTCTGGTAACTTCTTTCTCCTGGGAATTTGGAACTGGACCCAAGGACTACTGTGGGATGGGAGGGCTATGCAGAGCTGGACAGGTCACATTTGTGTTGTGTGCAGGGGGAGCAGAGAACACCAGTTAGCAGAGTGAAGAGAACAAAGCTGAGAAGCATTGTGGGAGGGAGAGATAAAAGAAGAGGAGAGAAGGAGAGAGAGAGGGAAAGGAGAAGGGGGAAGGAGAGAAAGAGCGAGAGGGAAGGAGAAGGGAAGACAGATACACAGACACAGACAGACACACATACACAGAGAGAGAGGGAAGGAGGGAGGAAGACAGATACACAGACAGATAGACACACACACAGAGAGAGGGAAGGAGGGAGGAAGACAGATACACAGACATAGAGACAGACACACACACACACAGATACACACACAGATGTACACACATACACACACACACACACAGATACTACCTTGGTCCTTGATGTCCTTTTGACTCTTGGTTCTAGGTTCTCATTTGCCCCAGCTGTACTTCTGTCCTTGAAGTCTGTAACTAGTTAACTCATTTATGGGTTTAATTTAATTAAGGTATTTCGTGTATGATTTCTCAACATTAATTGGTTCTGGGGTGAAAAAACAGACTGTCTTTCCGAGGCTTCTTGGGTGCTGTTGACATCCTAGGAGGAACCAGGGACCAAGTGGCCTGGGAATGATCATCCCTTTCAATCTCTTCATGGGTCTTGTGCATGTTGGTGTTGGGATTGGGACCACATAGAAACTTTCCTGTGTTTTCCTTGTGTTTAAATCATTATGGTCCAGGATCCTAGAGATTATGATAGTGATCAAACCCATAATAGCCTGCAGTTTCTACTCAATCTTGAGCATTAGAAAAAGCTGAGAAGGGAATCACTTGGAGGGAGACCTAGGATACTGTTTCAATTTGATAAAGACTGATACACTGGACTTAGAGCATTGCTTAATTCTTTTTATGCTGGTGAGCAAGTGTGCAATGGGAGGAGGTAGGCACGTAGCCCTCAGAACATTATAGATATTTTTAGATGGAAAGATATCCCATTCAGATGAGAGATAAGGTTACTAGTGTACTTTACTTGTTAACTGTTGTGGCTGGTGGGCTTATCCCTTTACTTAAGTTGTACACTCCTTACTGGCAAGACACCAAATCCTATGGCACAAAGTAAGGTGTGCAGGACCCCAGAAGTACGTTCTCAGGAGGCTTTCTGTCCTCTCTAGATCACAAGCATAAATTGATCCCCCTGTCCCAACTGCATCCTGAGTGAGAGAAACACTCCAAATTGTCAATGGTATCTTGAGTTTGGTGCTAGCTGATGAATTGGCATTATTTAAGATTAATCTTCTATAAAATAAACTCAAAAGCAAGACAGTATCAGGGTTAAGATCTCAGACAGCCCTAAGTCCACTTCTCAGTTCCTTCATTTATTAGTTGTACGACCTTGAGCAAGTTGCATATGCTCTCAGTTTCTTATCTATAAAAGGTGCATAATAATGGCACCTTCTCCAAAGGGTGTTTTGAAGATTGAGAAAACTGCCAGCATGGAACCTGGCACAGAGGAAACAGTTAACATTTGTTCTTTGCTGAAAGGTAGAGACCACCCATAAGAGAAGGGCCATTGTTTAGCAAAGTCTTGGAACCAACCCAAAGGCCCCTCAACAATAGACTGGATAAAGAAAATGTGGCACAGATACACCATAGAATACCATTGCAGTCATAAAAAAGAAAGAGTTCATGTCCTGTGCAGGGACATGGAGGTAGCTGGAAACCACCATCATTCTCAGCAAACTAACGCAGGAACAGAAAACCAAACATAAGCGGGAGTTAAACAATGAGAACACATGGACACAGGGAGGGGAACATTACACACTGGGGCCTGTCAGAGGGTAGGGGGAAAGGGGAGGGAGAGCATTAGGACAAATACCTAATGCATGTGGGGCTTAAAACCTAGATGATGGGTTGATAGATGCAGCAAACCACCACGGCACGTGTATACCTGTGTAACAAACCTGCACATTCTGCACATGTATCCCAGAACTTAGAGTAAAAATAAAATAAGATAAAATAAAATAAAAGTGTTACCTCAATCTTAAAAAAGGGAAGGGCCATTGTTTTGAATATTTTTCCTAATTGACCCCAAACTATTTTGATTTAGTATTAATAGCAGTGGATCTCAAAGTATGCTCTCTAAACTAGCAGTATCAGTATCACTGGGAACTTGTTGGAAAGTCAAATTCTTGGTCCCCTCCCCAGAACTACTAGAAAGTCCAGGGGCAAGGGTCAGCCATCTGTGGTTCAACACACCCTACAGGTGATTCTCATGCTGCTGAAGTTTGAGAACCACTTCCATGCAGAAATGCCGTACACTTCTCCTTTGTGGTTTCACTTCTCTTTCCTTGGATCCCAACAGTTCAAAATATTGGTTATGTAAAGCTTCAGGAAATTCCTAGCTTTTTCCTTATTTTAAAATCTAGTTGATCTCTGAGGCCCCTTTCCGTGCTACTCTTCCATGGGAAAAATAATTGTCACTGGTCTGTCACCTGACGGCTAAGGCACTCACCCCTGTCTGCTCACTCCTTTTGATCTGACCCGCCTCTTTGCGAAGTAGGGAGACCAAGGCTCTGAAAGTGGAATAACCTCCCTACAATTATGCAACCCACAGGAATAGATCTGAGACTCAAATTTACCCTTTTCTGACTGCTATTTACATTTCACTACGTTTTCATTTCCCAGAAGAAATGTTCTACCAGTGACATAGGGACGGTGGAATGTTCAGCTGCATGAATGGAGGCCGTGCAGGCAGTGTGAGCCACGTCTGCCTTAGACCTTGGCATTCCTTGCTTTCTGGAAGAATAACAGGTTTCCCAGGAGGGTGGTTTAGAATAATAACTACAGCATCCTTGGATGTGGATGCCTCACAACCCTGTAGATATAAGGTGATTCCTCCAGCAATATATTATTGTTATGACTATTTTTTGGACAAACTATCTGAGGCTCAGAGAGGTTAAGTACCTTGACCATAATCACACAGCTAGGAAATGCTGAAGTTGAGATTTGAAATACAAGAATTGAAAGTCTGCCTGCCTTCGGTTTTCATAATGAATACTGCGCTAAATGTTATACTCTGCTTCATGATATTAAAAAGTGAATCATTTCACTCTTCCTTTTTTCCAGAGCAGGACTCCTTCTTCGATGTATGAAAAACAATACAATTGTAGACCCGACAATTGGCACAAACAGCTGGGCCTTGTGAGGGATGCTCCTGGGACCCCTGAGACTCTACCTCCTGTCAGGAAAATGTCAGGAACAAAGAGAGTGGTTCCGCCTGTAATCCCAGCACTTTGGGAGACCAAGCGGGCAGATCACGAGGTCAGGAGATTGAGACCATCCTGGTTAACACACTGAAACCCCATCTCTACTAAAAAATACAAAAAATTAGCCGGGTGTGTTGGCGGGCACCTGTAGTCCCAGCTACTAGGGAGGCTGAGGCAGGAGAATGGCGTGAACCCGGGAGGTGGAGCTTGCAGTGAGCCAAGATCGCGCCACTGCACTCCAGCCTCGGTGACAGAGCAAAACAAAACAAAACAAAAAGAGTGGTTCCATCAGGAGCCATTCTGCCAGTTCTAGATTGAGGTCCTAAGTAGACCCAATCACAGTATGCCTACAATGCCTACAGCTGGGCTCAGGGAGCAGGGCAGCCAGAAGAGGCCTCACAGAGTCTCGAACCTTCTATCTTAAGATTGCTGTGTCCATGCAGAGACAGGAGCTCTCTGTTGTGACTCTTAAGTTACTTCCCAGACTCCCAGCACCTCCAAGGATGGGTGGCTGCATGCCTGTCTTGCTGGAAGGCACTACTCTATGTCTGAACCCCTGATTCCTTGTGGTTACCAAGAGACACTTCCCAGGGACTGCCTAGGTCCACATCTCTGCTGGTGCTATCCAGTCTCTGTCAGTCTTGCAGAAGAATTCACAGAAGTCTTACCTTGTGGTCCTGGGAAGTCTTTGGATACTCTTTCTTCAGGCTCTGTGGGCTTCTGCAGCCTGATCTAGAAATTCTGGTGCTAGCTGATGGATTGGCACTATTTAATATTAATCATCTAGAAAATAAACTCAAATTAGGTTTCTCTTTCAAGTTCCAAAGTCCTCTTTGCAGTTTCATTTGGAGTCAATGTGTCTATTCTCTGGCATCCACGCTGAGTTTATTTGCCCCTCAGAGTATTTATGGCCTTGGCTAAAGTAGGATTCCATGGGATCTCCTTCCAAACTTTCTCTTTGAGAAAGTGAGAAATCCAGAAGTGGGTCGTTAAGATTTCATGAGCCAATAGATTTCCCTTATGAGCAATTAGTGAGCATTTATTGAGTGTCTGGTGTGTGCGCTGGATGGTATGCTAGGATATGAGGTGCTCTAGAATTTGCAAGGATTTGATGAGACAGAATATAACCACTGTTGGGGTAATTCTAGTACAAGTATGGATAGGAGCAAACAAATATTCAGTCAGAACGTCAGTGATAACATAGCTGGGAGACGTGTCAAAGGGCTGGGCTGGTCCTGGGAGGTTTCCTGAGTGGCTGGACATGGAACTGGACATCTAACTCAAATTGGACGTCAAAAGGAGGATTAGATCAAAGCTGCACAGAAGGCACAGTGTATTCCAGAAGAGTGTGAACCAGAGGCATGGGGGCATGTCCAGATTCACCCCATTCTCCAACACTCATCCTGAAGCCTCTTCCTCCACAAAGCCTTCCCTGAACTTTGCAGTCAAACGAAATATCTTTGAAACCCAAATGCTCCAAATGTGAGCTGCCTGGGATGTGTGTGTGTGTGTGTGTGTGTGTGTCTCCAGTTTTTTCCAGCCTTATAGAATCACCCTTTCCTTTAGTTTACATGAACTGGCTAAAGCCGCCATTCTATATATATATATATATAGTGGCTCCATTCCCAATAAGTTGGAGGATTTTTTCATGTAGATTATGCTTTGCGTAGTCAATTTCCTTGCTCAGTTTCCTATACACTCCTGATCTCCCTCACATCTCCCCTTTTACAGCTGCTTGTCCACCCCACATGAACTCAGTCCTGGAACACAGCTCCTGCTGTGGGTTGAAATGGGAACCTCCAAAAAGATATACTGAAGTCTTAACCCCTTATCTAGTATCTCAGAATGTGAGTTTATTCCGAGATAGTTTCATGGCAAAAGTAATGAGGTTAAAAGGGGCCCTAATTTATTATGACTGGTGTTTTTGTAAAGAGAGAATATCGCACAGACTTGCACACAGGGAGAAGGCGGCATGAACATGAAGGCAGACTCTGGGGTGATGCATCTACAGGCCAAGGAGTGCCCAAGATGCCACGGACCACCAGAAGCCTGGAGAGAGGCCAGGAATGGAGTCCTTCACAGCCCCAGAAGGAGCCCACCCTGCTGACACCTTGATCTCAGACTTCCAGTCTCCAGAGCTGTGAGACGATACGTTAAATTAACAGGCCACCCAGGTTTGTGGTCCTTTGTTATGGCAGCGCTAGAAAACTCCCTCTTCCTTGATTTTCCTACAGCTTTACTCAAACACGAAGTGGTTCTGTGTAGCAGAATTTTACTAAAGTTTAGGGGTTGGGAAAGGTGCCAATGCTCCAAAGCAGAGCAATGAACTAAAAATCAAGTGCTGAATGTCTGTGATCTTAGGCCCTTGCTCGTTCCTGTCACAGAGAACTTTAGCTGGGCCCTTTCTTCTCCAGGACCCTGGACTTCCTCCATGCTTCTAGGTTCCATCCTCTTCCTCTCCTCACTTTCCTTTTCTTCCCATCCTAGGGCTTCATCCTCTGGCCCCTGCAGAGCTGCCCTCAGAATCTCCAGACACTCCCTGCAATATTGTGCAGAACAATTCTCTGTTTTATCCTCCCCAACTTGGCCATTCCTTGGGATGGGAGGAGGGCTTCATTTCCCATGACCCAAAAGAGTCAAAACCAGTTATTCCCTAAGGAAACCTGCTGCCACTTGAAAAAAATAAGTACTTTGTCCCTTGACAGCATCCTACTCCAAACTCCCATGGCTTTCTTTTTTTTTTTTTTTTTTTGAGACAGAGCCTCATTCACCCTCATTCAGCCTCATGCCACCCAGGCTGGAGTGCAGTGGCACAGTCTTGGTTCACTGCAACCTCCACCTCCTAGGTTCAGACGATTCTCCTGCCTGAGCCTCCCAGGTAGCTGGGATTACAGGTTAGCTGGGATTACAGGTGCCTGCCACACCAGACTCATTTTTGTGCTTTTGGTAGACACCAGGTTTCACCATGCCGGCCAGGCTGACCTTAGATTATCCACCTGCCTTGGCCTCCCAAAGTGCTGGGATTACAGGCTCCTATAGCATTTTGTGCGAACCTCTTCTGCATCCTTGCCCCACTGTTATCCGTGTATGTGTGTATCCTTCCTTATGAGCCTCTGAGCTCCTAAGGGGTGGGATCTGGTTCTTACCTGCAGAGGCAGATGCTTGGTGTTTGATGAATGAGTGAATGGATGCCTGAATTTGGTGAGTTCAAGGCAGGAGCCATTGACAGAGAGGCTGGACGACTGGGATTTGGACACTGTGGGAAGAGGGACTGAAGTGCAGCTGAATAGGGTCTTGAATGCCATGGTTAGGAATTTAACTTTATTCTGTGGTTGCTAGGAACTCTTGCAGGGCTTTGAGGAGGAGAATAACAGCACAAACTCTGATCTCAGGACCCACACTCTTTGGTCATAGGAGTCCTTTACATTTTTAAAAGTTATTAAGGACTCTCAAAGAACACTTGTTTATGTGGGTTAAATTTGTTGATATTTATACTATATTAGAAATTAAAATGGAGATAACTTAAAATTATTTATTAATCTATTTTAAAATAAAAATATTTGTTACATAGTAATATAAATAAATACTTTTAAATAAAAAATAATTCTATTTTCCAAAATAAAAAGAATTAGTGAGAAGAATGGTATTGTTTCATAGGTTCGTAGGAGAGGAGCAATACCTTTTCTTCACCCATCACTACATTGGTGGCCAAGGCCCTTAAGACAAAAGACAGATTAACAAGAGAAAAGCACACACATTTATTTAATGTAAGTTTTACTTGACGTGAGGGCCTTCGTAAGGAAATAAAGACCTGAAGAAACAGATAAACTTGTGTATTTTTTATGCTAGGTTTGTTGAGGACGTGAATAATTGTGAAGTATGATTAAACAAAAAATCATGACTTAATAGTAATAAACTGGGGTGAAATTAGCAAGGTCTATTTGTTTAATGTAACTTTGTAAACACATGTATTCAGAGATAAGGATGTTCCTTTTTCTGGGTGTAGGGAGGGCACTTTTCTTTTCTACCTTGCTTTTGTTTTTGTTTTTGAGCTCCCAGTCTATGATCTAGGCTGTAGTCTGGTGGTGCAATCATAGCTCACTGCAGCCTCAAACTCCTGGCCTCAGGTGATCCTCCTGCCTCAGCCTCCAAGAGTGTTGGGATTACAGGCATGAGTCACTGCCCCAGGCCTGGAGGGTACTTTTCAAATTAGGGTCTTATGAGTTGCTTCAGGGAAGAAGTGTTGGGGAAAGGTGACCATGACCTTCCTGTTTCTGCTGTTTTCACCAATGCCAGAACTCCACATTTTGTGGCTGTGTGACCTGAACCATATCAGGTTTGTACACCTCTTTCCTGTTTGGATTACTGGAAGAGAGCCAGAGTTTTTCATCTGCTTATATATTGTTCGTTTTGGTATGTTGTTTCGGTTGAAGTATATGAAGAAAATCAGATAGGTAGTTGGAAAAGTGAGTATTTTAATAGCCTTTTCAGATAATTACAGGCAGTCTTCTTTCTCAGCCCTCAGCATTATTGCCACTTTGGGCTAGACAATTCTTTGATGAAGGGGCTGCACTGTGCATTGTAGGATGTTCAGCATTATCCTTGGCTTCTACCCACTAGATACCAGTAGCACCCTTTCCCTCGACTCCAGTTGTGGTAACAAAAAATACATCCAGACATTGCCAAATTCACCTCTTCCTGCTTCTTAAGGACCCCTGATACACCAAAATCAAGGGTTAGTTCCCGAAAGGTTACTTGCAGTGTGGAATCTGAAGCTGTATCAGTCAGCTTTTTGTACTCTGTGCTATAGACTGAATGTTTTTGTCATCCTAAAATTCATATGTTGACACCTAGTCCTCAATGTAATGATATTTGGGGGTGGGTTTTTTTCGGAGGTGATTAGGTCATGAGGGGTTCATGAATAAGATTAGTAGCTTTCTATAATAAAAGAGAGACTCCAGAGAGCTCCCTTGGCCCCTCTGCCATGTGAGGACATAGTGAGAGCACCGCTATCTATGAACCAGGAAGCAGCCCCTCACCAGACACCAAATCTGCTGGTACTTTGGTCTTGGACTTCCCAGCCTCCAGAACTGTGAGAGATACATTTTGCAGTGGCAAAAGAGCACGGGATTTGGAGTGAGGAGATGTGGATTAAGATCCAGCTCTATCATTTACTAGCAGTGCAGACTTGGGCAAATTACTTAACCTCTCTGAGCCCCAGATTTTTCATATTTCTGTTTCCTAAAGCATAGATAATGCCACTCTGTATGGTTGCAATACAAAATGAGATCATGCAGCTGAAAGGTGTTAAAGCAAACTAAATATGGTGTGAGAAGGACTCTGTACTTCTGTATTTGAGTCCCTGTGGATGAACTGTAACCTAGCTTAATAGTCAGACAAAATGGAAAATCTAACTTAATAGTATGCATCAATAACAATAGCTAGCGTTGGCCAATCCCAGCGGCCGTACTTCAACCATTCATAGACCGCTGAGTATTTAAGCTGCCTTCAAATAAGGCAAAAGCAGAGCTATAACCAATCTCACTGTTTCTGTACCTCACTTCCGATTCCAGTACATCATGTTTCCTCTTTGTCTATAAATTTATTCTGACCACGAGGCCCTCATGGAGTCTCTGTGAATCTGCTGTGATTCTGGGGGCTACCTGATTCGTGAATTGTTCATTGCTCAGTTGAACTCCTTTAAATTTAATTCGGCAGAAGTTTTTCTTTTATCAAAGGGCATTGAACAGAATGAGTTGTTAGACATTAAAGACTCAATAAATGTTAATTACTTTCACTTTCATAAGACTGTGTTCATTTGACAGGCATTTATTGAGCACTACCAGCCCCGTGGCCAGCATGCAGGCAGCGTTCAGTAGCAGAGGTGCGGAGTGTTCAGTTGCCTGATGCTTCCGGCAGTCTGTGGACTGGCCCGCTGGGCTGTCCTTTATGACATTTTATTGCCCTCTTACCTGGGTGAAGTTGAAATGTTGCTGCTTCTGCCTTTATTGCCCTCTGTACCTATATAGTTTATATTGATTCCTGGTTGTTGATTCAACTTTATGAGACAAAAAGCCTTGCTGGGGTGAGAAGGGGAAGAAGGTTGACCAAAGGGAATATGGGGGGCGTAACCTACTGGAGACTGGCAGCAAGTGGATGGGCTGAGACAGAATCTTATCTAATACTCTGATTCCTCAAGTCTAAAGGTCTATTTCTTCTTTTTTTTAAATCTCCCACAAGAAAACTTGACATAGTTCATTCCGTTTTGACATAGTTCATTCCGTTTTGACATAGTTCATTCTTATGAAGAGCCTCTCGGTACAATCGTCTACAGATGGCATGGGATGCCTCTGTAAACACCGTCAGAACATATGCTGCCTCTGTAAACACCATCAGAACATACACTGTCATGTTAGAAGGTACTCAAAAGGAGAAAAATAGTCATTTGAGAAGAAGCTGTAGAGCAGTGGTTCTCAAACCTGAGAGTGTGCAGCAGAAACACCCAGCAGGCTTGTTCAAAAACAGATTGCTGGATCCTGTCCCCAGACTTGCTAATTCAATAAGTCTGGGATGGGGCCAAAGAGTTTGCAAGTCTAACAGGCTCTCAGGTGATGCTAATATTATAAATCCAGGGGAAATTACAGAGGATACTCAAGCACTAATGGAGGTTGGAGTATGTTATCTTTAACTTTCTGGCCACCTCTGAAATTCTATCTTACTATAAGTTGTGAACCCAAAATATCTGAGACAGGCCTCAACCAATTTAGAAAGTTTATTTTGCCAAGGTTAAGGGAATGCCTATGACACAGCCTCTGAGGGTAAGGTCTTGAGGACATGTGCCCAAGGTGGTCAGGGCACAGCTTGGTTTTATACATTTTAGGGGTACAGGAGACATCAATCAATACATGTGAGCCATACATTGGTTTGGTCCTGAAAGGCAGGACAACTCGAGGCAGGGGCTTCCAAGTCATAGGTAGATAAGAGACAAATGGTTGGATTCTTTTTTTTTTTTCCAAGATGGAGTCTTGTTCTGTCGCTCAGGCTGGAGTGCAGTGGCATGATCTTCACTCACTGCAATCTCCACCTCCCGGGTTCAAGCAATTCTCCTGCCTGTCAGCCTCCTGAGTAGCTGGGATTACAGGCACACACCGCCATGCCCAACTAATTTTTGTATTTTTAGTAGAGACAGGGTTTTACCATGTTGACCAGACTGGTCTTGAACTCCTGACCTTGTGATCTACTTGCCTCGGCCTCCCAAAGTGCTGGGATTACAGGCGTGAGCCATTGCACCAGGCCAAATGGTTGCATTCTTCCGAGTCTCTGATTAGCCTTTAACTTAATATACAATTTAGGGTAGAGGAAATAGTCATTTATGCCTTAGTCTGGCTTAGTGAAACAATAGGGTAGAGGAAGCCATCAGATGTGCTTTTGTC
The DNA here is from genome assembly GCF_000951035.1 of Colobus angolensis palliatus. Taxonomy (NCBI): domain Eukaryota; kingdom Metazoa; phylum Chordata; class Mammalia; order Primates; family Cercopithecidae; genus Colobus; species Colobus angolensis. The sequence continues at coordinate 8,866,936 of NW_012119710.1, read as the reverse complement.
TCAGGTAAACAGAGGTATGACTTTGAGTTCTGTTTGTCCTTTGTCCAAGAGGAACTTCCTTGTGGGCAAATTGTGAGGGAGGTATGTAGCTTTTTTTTTCTTTTTTTTTGAGACGGAGTCTCACTATGTCGCCCAGGCTGGAGCTCAGTGGCGTGATCTCGGCTCACTGCAAGCTCCACCTCCTGGGTTCATGCCATTCTCCTGCCTCAGCCTTCCGAGTAGCTGGGACTACAGGTGCCTGCCACCATGCCTGGCTAATTATTTGTATTTTTTTTCAGTAGAGACGGGGTTTCACCATGTTAGCCAGGATGGTGTCGGTTTCCTGACCTTGTGATCTGCCCGCCTCGGCCTCCCAAAGTGCTGGGATTACAGGCGTGAGCCACCGCACCTGGTCAGCTTTTTAATCTTTGTAGCTGTCTTATTTACGAATAAAACAGATGGCAGGTTTGCCTGACTCAGTTCGCAGCTTGACTCTTCCCTTGGCTTAGTGATTTTGGAGTCCCAAGATATATTTTCCTTTCACAAAGTTCTTGAGGGACATATTACTAAAATCTTGGTTTTTATATTTCAGTCTTCTCCATCTCAGTAAAGGACCATGACCCAGTTACCTGAGCCAGAAAACTTATCCTCAATTTGCCCCTCTTTCTCAGCTTCCTCTATACCATCCAATCCATCCATGAGCGCTAGGGTGGTCAGCTCCAAACCATGTTCCCAAAGCTGCCTCTTTGTGTCCACCGTCTCTTCCGAGTCCAGATGTTCAGCACCTGTGTCCTGAGTACCACCTCCCTGAACCATGATCATGTGAGTACAGAGTCCATCTTAACTGCTTTCACCAGGGGAGCCTCTGAGTGTCAAGGGCAGGAGGGGATGTGGGTCATGGTATTTCATCCCCACCGTGAGCGAGTGACATGGGACATCACAATTCTGGTACACCAAGGACAGCGACTTTATCATCATCATGATCATCAGTCTCCAGGGTTGGAAAACGTTTTTTTTGTAAAGGGCCAGATAGAAAGTGTTTTTAGGCTTTGTGTGCTGTGTGGTCTCTGTCATGTGATTATATAGTGCAAGAGCATGGAACATTTTTCTTTTTTTATTTTATTATTATTGTTTTTTGAGACACGGTCTCACTCTGTCACCGAGAGTGCAGTGGCACAATCACAGCTTCCCGCGGCCTTGACCTCCCTGGCTCAGGTGATCCTCCCGTCTCAGCCTACCGAGTAGCTAGCACTACACGCACCCATCACCACGCCTGGCTAATTTTCGTATTTTTTGTAGAGACGAGGTTTCACCGTGTTGCCCAGGCTGGTTTTGAACTCCTGGGCTCAAACAATCCACCCTCCTTGGCCTCCCAAAGTGTTAGGATTACGGGCGTGAGCCACCATGCCCGGCCCACGGAATGGGTTTCACTGTACTGCTGGTGTAGCTAGCTAGGCTTTACCCTCCAGACTGCAATTTAAATGCCTTTGTTTAGAGAGGCCTTCCCATCTAACACTCTGTCCCACTTTTCCCCTCCCCAATAACATCTACACAAGCATCCTGTTCATTTCCCTCATCTCACTTTTCTTCACTTAAGTGACAAGCAGCTTGCCTGTCACACACTGGCATGCAATCCCTAGGAGGGCACCGCATCTGTTTTATTCACTGCTGTATGCCCCACACCAGACACACAGTAGGCACTTCATGTTGCCAAATGACTGAGGGCATGAATATGTAAGGGTTTCTCTTCTGGAAGTAAGAGACTACTTTTTATTCTAGCAAATATCCAGTGAGTAGCTGCTATGTGCCATACCTTATCCCGGGCCTGGCAGAGAGCTAGGAGCTGTTGAAGACATCATGTCAGCACCTCGGAAGACTGAAATTACCGTCAGCAGTCAGTGCAGCAACATGAATGCTATGCACTGTGGCCAGAGAGTCCTGGGAAGGAAAAGTTAGGGTTGTGTGGGTCACAGCGTGGTATTGGGACTGGGGGCTCTGGGAATCTTGTGTCTGTCTTTGACATGACATACCCATGACATTGAAATGCACCTTTCCAAGACTAAACATAACTTCCCAATGTGATGTGCCAATGTTCTTGCGGGGGTTGGAAAGAGCTGTAAATGCTGCAAGTGTGAATTAGCTACTGTGAAACATAAAGGTACAGTTCTATTTTTGTTTTAGCCATAATACAAAAACCAGAAGTTTTTTCAGTCAAGACCAAAAAACAGTCCTCCAGGTTGCACTCGGCATCAACAGTGGTGTATCATATTGTGCCCCCAACCTCACTCCACCAGAGGTCTGCTTTACCCTGGATGCTTCTGACTATGGGAACCTGTATTACAATAATAGTATATATGTGTTCTCTGCCCCGACTCCTGGCACAGAGCTCTTAAAACTCTTGCAATTTCCTGAGCAATAGGGGTGCTAGGACAATCTTTTGTTCTAATATTTGCTCTTTGACTCTGGTTCCTGACACAGAGCTCCTAATCCCTAGGAATTTCCTGGGTGATAGGAGCACCTTTGTTCTTATGGGGTGACTCTTGTTGTGCTCCTGGATGCAAGTTGGTCACTAGAAGAACCAAGCCATGGATAGAAGCTTGGAACATTCAGCCCTACTCCCATTCTCTGGGAAGGGAAGAGGGGTTGGAAATTGAGTTAATAATCCAACATGTCTATGTGATAAAGCCTCCATTAAAAACTCTGAACTATAGAGTTTGGAGAACTCCTGGTTTGTTGAACACATGGAGATGGTATGCCTGGAGAGATCATGGAAGCTCCACGTCCCTTCCCATATGCCTTGCCCCATGTATGTTTCCATCTGGCTGTTTACCTGTATGCTTTATAATATCCTTTATAATGAATAAGTGAACGTTAGTAAAGGCTTTCCTGAGTTCTGTGAGCTGCTGTGGCACGGTCAAACCCAGGAGGGAGTGGGTTTTTTTTTTTTTTTTTTTTTAATAATTTATAGCCAGTTGGTCAGAAGTTCCAGTGATCCAGACTCATGATTGGCATTTGAAGTAGGGGCAGTTTTGTGGGACTGAGCCCTTGAGCTGTGAGATCTGATGCTAACTCTGGGTAGATAATGTCAGAAGTGAATTGAATTATAGGACAACCAGTTGATGTCCACCAGAAAAATGGTCAGTGTGGGAAAAATCCCCATACGTTTTGTTAAGTGTGAGACATGCTGAATGTGAGATTAGGAAAAACACACATTGAAACTTGCACACGTTGAGTTTAAGATAGGACCATCAACTTGCTTTTTTTTTTTCCTATCTTATACAGCTGCTCCACATGGCAGGGCAGGGCAGGGCCAGGCCAGCCCAGGAGCTGTGGGCTGGAGCAGGGCAGCAGTATCAAACAAGCTGTAAAATAATCAAGCTGAAACACGTTTCTGGCCAGACTGCCAAGTTTTGGGTGCTGACATGCTCTCATTTGCCGGATTATGAGAAAAGAGCTGTGACCCTTCTGGGAGCCCAGATCTTGGTACTCCCTGAGCCAGAGCTGTGACATGCTGTAACACCCACTTGGGGCTCTGCAGTTGCTGGCATCTCTAAGTGTTCAGGCACCATGCGTTCCCCACATCCAGATGCCAGTGCTCAAGGTGGAAGCCACTTAAGGCATGCCTGGTCCAGCCATAGCCTTGCACAGAGCTTGTGCCTGGAGCTGCCTGCCCCACCACAGCAGCCAGCACAGGTGGACCATGGCCAGACCCCACTCTCGCTCACTTACTCACGTATACCTTGCTGCTCCATGCCTAACTTGCCCATGGTGGGTGTGAGATCCAGGCCGGTAGCATGAGCTGAGCACAGCCTGCTGGGTCAAGTGGGAGGAGCCAGCCCAGCAGTCAGGAGCAAAACTCTAGCAGAGGTGCTGCTGGCTGTGGAGGTCTCTGGCTGGTGAAGTGGCACCCAGAGGATCCCGTGTCATTTTAAGCTAAGGAAAACAGTGTTTTAATCTTAATCACCCTGATTTTTTTTTTTTTTTTTAACCACATGGTGCTGCTGGCTGTGGAGGTCTCTGGCTGGTGAAGTGGCACCCAGAGGATCCCGTGTCATTTTAAGCTAAGGAAAACAGTGTTTTAATCTTAAT
>NW_012119710.1:8825257-8862518 GCF_000951035.1 Colobus angolensis palliatus | reverse complement strand
GGCTGGTGAAGTGGCACCCAGAGGATCCCGTGTCATTTTAAGCTAAGGAAAACAGTGTTTTAATCTTAATCACCCTGATTTTTTTTTTTTTTTTTTAACCACATGGTCCTCCTTCTGCAAGGAGTCCTGAACTAGCCATCTGAAGTTCTGGTTCTGGACCTGGCTATACCTCTAGCTGGGTTGATGACCTTGGGCAAATTTCCATCTCTACCTGTCTTAGGCTGTTTTACATTGCTATAACAGAATACCAGAGACTGGGTAATTCATAAAGAAAAGAAATTTATTTCTCACAGTTCTGGAGGCTGGGAAGTCCAAGAGCATGGTGCCAGTATCTGCTGAGGGCCTTGATGCATTATAACATGGGCAAAGGGCAAATGAGCACATGAGGCGAAGAGAGGATGGGGCCAAAATTTATCCTTCTATCAGGAGCCCACAACTGTGATAACTAACCCACTCCCAAAATAATGGCATTACTCCATTCATGAGGGCAGAGGCCTTATGATCTAATCATCTTTTAAAGACTCCACCTTTAAATAGCATTACAATGGTAATTAAATTGCAACATGAGTTTTGGAGGGCAGATTTAAACCACTGCACTACCACAGTGCTATGGTTAAATAGCTGGGTGGGCCACAGCTCTCTGAGATCTCTTCTGGGTTTTACGTTCCATTGTTATGGAGTGGATAGGAAGGGTATGGAGCCCTGTGGATGGAGGGCTTGTGGGGTGGTGCAGAGAATGCATAGCATTTTATGCAATGAGCTGTCACCCTAGGTTGGCAATTGGTCCCCCTGGGACAAGGGCCTAGAACACAGGACTAATATAGTAGGTGATAAGATAGGAAAGAATCTGTTCCAACAAGTCCCATGGTGACTTTAGGAGGGCAGGGTCAGGTGCCCCCATCTGGAGAGGCACCAGATGTGTTAGAAAGTGCTTTCTCTGGGATGACCTACACTGTGGGAAGTGAGCTATGTTAGCATTATCTGAGTTAACTCATAGGTCAGAAATGTCAGGAAGGAGGCTCTGAGAACAAATGGAGGGTCAGGGTTGAGGGGTAGAGTTCTGTAGTATGAGAAGGAGGTGTGGAGTTAGATGGGGCAGCAAGAGGCAGCAATAAGAAAGGAGGTGGTGGCCGGGCGCGGTGGCTCAAGCCTGTAATCCCAGCACTTTGGGAGGCCGAGACGGGCAGATCATGAGATCAGGAGATCGAGGCCATCCTGGCTAACACGGTGAAACCCCGTCTCTACTAAAAAATACAAAAAACTAGCCGGGCGAGGTAGCGGGCGCCTGTAGTCCCAGCTACTCGGGAGGCTGAGGCAGGAGAATGGCGTAAACCCGGGAGGCGTAGCTTGCAGTGAGCTGAGATCCAGCCACTGTACCCTAGCCTGGGCGACAGAGCGAGACTCCGTCTCAAAAAAAAAAAAAAAAAGAAAGGAGGTGGTGAGAGGGGCAGGCTTGCTCTGTTTACCCAGCCCTCAGAGAACGGTGTAAACAGGTGGATCCCTTTTGGGGAGCTCAATGTCCTAATCTCCTGGCTTACAAAACAGATATGTGAAGGACTGATCTAGAACCAGGATATGACATGCCTCATATTCCACTTGAGAAATCAATTTTTTGGGAGGTCTGTAATTCTTAAGGCCCATTTAGTTCTAGCAAATGAAAACCCTCCTGTTCCTGGCTAGCTGATGGGCATCAGAAGGATCACTGATCAGAGAAGATGAGAAGATGCATGTGTACAGGCAACAGACCTCTAACTGCATGCCATTTAGAAGAAACTTCTTAGATAACCTCAAGAACAAAGTTATTTACAAGAGCAAAATCACATTTTGTATTTAGTGATCAAAACAAACAACAAACAAACTGCTTCTGTAGCTAAGGAAAGCTTGACAACACCTGGACTTTAGAGATGATTGCCATAACCCCTCAGAATGCAACTTCTTGGATGCCCATTGGTTATCATACATAACAATATTTAAATTTTGCCTGGTTCAGGAAGCAACGTCTAAGTGGGTCATTAAAGGATAGTGAGGGATTTTCAGTGTAATGAGGGACCATGCTGTTTGAGAGATCTTTGGAGAGAGTGAGTCATCTGCTGAAAGGATTAGTCCTTTTAGATGCTGTTACCACTGTAAATGCAGAAGTGGTAACAATAATGACGCAGCCATTTCTCTTTGGAATTAGTCCTTTTACGGATAATGATGTACTGGCCTTATGTCTCTGGAAGATTCCTTCTACATTCTTGCACATTTGTGAATTTGGTTGCATCATTGGTAACAGAATCTAAAAGGACAGATCATTCTCTCCAAAGGCCTCCCAAACCATGTGGTCCCTTATTACACTGAAAATCCTCACTGTCCTTTAGTGCCCCATTCAGATCTTGCTCCCCCAACCAGACCTGTCCTCTGCTCTCCTCATTCCTTCCTTTCTGCATCACAGCCAGAATAAATCATACTTCACTCTGTGCTCCTTCTGCTTCTCCCCCATGTTGCCCTTTGTGAGTGAAAATTGCTCCCATGATGTCCTGGTGTCCTCTCTCCTGAGGTCAGAAGTGCCTTGAGGTCCAAGACTGTGTCATGTCAATGTCCAGCCCCCTCCTGCCATGAAGAGAGCCTTGAACACATTGAATGCTCAGTATCTATTTATTAAATGAATGCACAATTGAAAGAGTGAAGATTGAATGTCTAGATATTTGTTCCTCTAACCCGCAAGCTCACATGCAGCAGAGCACAAGAGTGTGTGTGTGCCAAGGCCCCAGGCTGGATGCCCGCATACGTGCAGGTGCATGCACCCTAGGGAGGCCCTCTTCGTTAACATCCATTTAAAATCTCTGTCTTCTTCTTGATAGAGAAACAGCATGATTTACTAAACTGAATTGAAGAATGAAGGTGAGAGTACGAACAGTGGGAGAGACATTTCCTCAGCTGTCGGGACAGGAACGACCTGGGTTGTAGAAGCCCAGAAAGGAAGGAGGACTTCTTTTGTTCCCAGTGAAAGATGCTTCCAGAATCTATAGCTTTACTTATTTGCTTGGATCTCACTGGAATAACTTGGTGGTGAGGTCACTGGTTCTGGGATGACCACTGGGTTTGCTGCATAGACGTTTGGATACATGACACTCACCTGGAAAACACAGGCACACAGGGGGCATGCTAAGAAGGACGGGCATGTGCCAAAGGCCTCGGGCACCGAGGAACTACTCCTGCTCCTGAGCAGGCAGTGGAAAGCACAAAGCGCTCCCTTGTCTCCACCTTTTTGGGGACATCGTTCCACCCACTGAGGAGCCCTGGGACTCACATTGCTTGATTGACAGCAGACCAACTGGCAGCCAAAGTGGGAAGATGCGCACGCAATGCCAAACTCCAGGAGGCAGAAGACCAGCAGCACACCAGAAATCGCCAATCCAGGGTTCTGGAGGCAGAGCAGATGGGGAGGGCAGGAGCACTGGACTGGGGGTCCGAACTGACCTCTCACTGGGGCCCTGCCATGGACTCTCTATGGCTTTGCGGAAGTCCCCTATCCTCTCTCAGCCTGGGAGAAAATTTCCCACCGGATTTTTGTAAGGATCGTGTGGTGGTAAAAGAATTGTTATTGCAACACTTACTTGATAGTATTCCTCTGGGAAAAGGGATGACCATGTTTAGGGAAGCCCCTTGAGAGGCTGCTTTGGGTGTGGAGACCTGAGGGCGTGCTCTGGAGTCAGACAGGGGAGCAGTGACACTGCTCTGGGGAGGCTGTGGATAGGAATTGGAGGGTATGGACAAGCCACAGAGAGAACAGGGAGATGGTTAGAGGAAAAAGGAGCTGAGCACCATAGTGGGAAGGGGGAGGCCACAGGAAAATGAATTTTTCCTGTGAAAAATGAAGACTTCTCAAAGCAAGGATGTCTAATCTTCAGTAATTGGTGGTTTGCTGGGCTCTGATGTAAACCTCCACCATCCCTCTGAACCTCTGGGGAAGAGTCAGCCTCTGAAAAGACTTTCTTGACTGTGACAGTGGTGTTTTGTGGAGGGGAGGAATTGGGGCTGTTTCTCTGGCTTGGGAAGAAGCGTCAGTGAAAGGATCCCCAAACTGAAGTAATTTAACCGTAGCAGGAGGTAACCAGGAGAAAAAAAACCTCACTTTCTGTTACCCAAGAATACCCAGGAGAATGGGGCCTTCCAGAGTATCTGGGAAGAGAGTTTCAATCTAAATGGTCCAGGAATGACTCCCATTGCCATTTGGGTTTCAATCATGTGTCATGAGAACATTTCATAGTGAAGGTGGATGGCATGCAGTAGGTACCAAAGAAATGCCTCTCAATTATGATTTTTAAATTTTTTTGAGACAGAGTGTCGCTCTACCACTCAGGTTGGAGAGCAGTGGCATGAGCTCAGCATTGTGAGCTCCGCCTCCTGGGTTCAAGTGATTCTCGTGCCTCAGCCTTCCAAGTAGCTGGGATTACAGGCACACGCTACCATGCCTGGCTAATTTTTGTATATTTTGTATAGATGGGGTTTCGCCACGTTGCCCAGGCTGGTCTTGAACTCCTGAGCTCAAGTGATCCACCTGCCTCGGTCTCCCAAAGTGCTGGGATTACAGGTATGAGCCAGCACGCCCAGCCTCAATTATCTCAATTATGATTTTTAAAAACAGTATTGGTGACAGCCAGATGCTTGGAGAATTCTCTCTTTTGGAGAGGCCTCTCCTCAGCCCCTTTTCTTCTCCTTCCTCTCCATTTAGCAAGTGATTTGGTAGAAGCTGCTAAGAAATGCATCCTGGCAGGCACAAGCTAGTAGGAAAACAGATGCAGATAATTATAATTCACATCAGATGGGGTAAGAGCTACAGAACAGCAAAAAGATATCTCAGGGCACTGAGGAATGAGAGGTTCATTCTCATGAAGGGATTTAGAGAGGGTGAGGGTACAGGCAGTTGTCCCAAGAAAAGGGGAGGGCAGGATAATGATGTCCAAGTCAACAGATCACAGAGACTTAGAGTAGAATGGCCCGGGCAAAATATGCTGGTCCTTTTCAATTTTTTTTTAAATAAAATTTTTTTACACATAAAATCTTGCATGGAAAAGGGGTCCCTCAAGCAGCTGAGATATTCGTTATTTGATGAAAAATAATTTCTGCTGTTGAAGCCCTGGAGCCTCACCATTCCTTGGGTCATTCTTTGTAAAGCTCGGATGCAGCCCGACCCTCCACATTCAGATGGGATGACTGAGGCTTGAAGTTGGAATGGGTGGTGGGCATGGGGCGAGTTCTCATTCCCTGCTCCCTCTAATCCAGGGCAACTAGCTATGCTGCTTGGGGTTAGTCTTTCCTAAACTCTTCTCCCATCTTCCTTTCCCTTAGTTCCTCCACCAGCATTTGCTTCTTAATTTCTTGTATTGAGCAGTCTGTGCCTCCCTGATTGGTTCTTTCCCAGCAGGAAAATTCCCACATACTTGATGTGGCTGCCTCTCCCAGTGGACGGGAGTGGCTGGGGTTCAGGGTGAGTGAGAGAGTCGAAGGGAGGTGAACTGTAGGGCACAGTGAGATAGAGCCAGACCCCCCAGGGAGGGCAAATACCTGGCTAAGGAATTTGGACTTTAATCCTACAGTATCTGGGAGTCATAGAATGTTTCTGGGAGGGGAGAAACTCAAGGTACTTTTGATAAATGACATGGACTTGGTCCATAGCGTCTCTAGGGAGGGGGTTTGCCTAAGAATCTTGGAAAGATAAGTCTTTACGTCTCTGCAGATAAAAGGATCCGATCGAATATAAACAACAGTTAATGGCTGTTGATGTCTGCTGAGGACGCATCACAGCTGGCACATTCATTTATTCCTTGACAAATGCTTACAGAGTGTCAACCGTGTGCCAGGCACAGTTCTAGGTATTTGAGGTATGACAGTGAGTGAAACAGAAAACATCCCTGTCCTTAAGAAGCTCATTCTAGGGACAGGCAGTAAGCATGAAATGTAATAAATAAGTCATTTGCAGAGGGTGTTAGATGCATACACTACAGAAAAGATAGATAAGGGGAAGGGAAGTGGGTTACTGGGAGAGTGTGGGTGCTGGGTTCTTCAGGTGGGCCTCATTGGGAAGGTGGTTGCAGAGTAGTGATCTGAAGGAGGTGAGGGAAGGGATGGAGGAAGCTGTGGGAACATCTGAGGGAAGAATGCCCCAGTCAGAGGGAACATTCCAGGCCTGAAGGTGGAAACATGCCTGGAGTGTTGGAGAAAACATCAAGGAGGTTCCCGTGGTTCAGCAGCAGAGCCAGAGGATGGCAGCAGAGCCTGGGTCTGGGGGCACCAGAGGGCCAGCATCTTAGGCTGCTGGAAGGACATTGACTTTTTTTCTGAGTAAGATGCCAGCAGAGAAGTGGCATCTTCTCTGAGAAAATAAAGTTTTCTCAGAACACAGCCATGTTCATTTGCTTAGTGTTTTCTGTGGCTGCTATAAGGCAGCTAGCTATAGCTTTGGATCTTATGTTTCCAAAGGACCCCTCTGGTGGCCATGCTATCAACAGCGGCAGTGAGGCCAGAGTGGGAGAAGGGGAGCAGTCAGGAGGCTGTTTCCATGACTAGATGAGAGATGCGGTGGCTCGGGCCAGTGTGGGAGTAGAGGGGCTGGGGGAAAATGGTGGGATTCTGAATGCATTTTGAAAGTAGAACCAACAGAATTGCCTGAGGGATTGGCTGTGAGGTGTAAGAGAAAGAGAGGGTCAACGACGACTTCAAGGTTTCATCCCGAGCAACTGGAAGGATGGCGTTACCATCAACTGGAATCAGGAAAACTGCATAGAGAAGGTTTGGGAAGTGAAATCTGGAGATCAGACTTGGATGCATGAACTTTGAGCTGTTGCGTTGACTATTGGACATGCTAGAGTGCTGTGTAGGGGAGAAGATTTGGCTGGAGCCGTGTATTCTGGAACAATGATCATAGACAACGTGTTTCAAATTGCCAGACTAAATGAGATAGACAAATGAATAGAGACAGAAAACCAGAGAACCAATTATGGAGCCTAAGAGATTGGGAAAAAGAGAACTAGCAGAGGAGACAGAGAAGAGGGCAATCAGTGAGGGTAGAGGCTGGAAGTCAAGCAAAGTCCCTCGGAGAAGAAGGATCAGTCACCCCATTGGGGATTTGGAGAAGAGCAGGTGTTTGGGGGAAGCGAGGCTGAAAGTCTAATTGGAGCAGGTTCAGAGAGAATATGAGAGAAGAGGATTGGAGTCACTAAGTGTAGACAATTCTTTTAAGAATTTGTCTGCCAAGAGGGTCAGAGAGATATGGTGGTAGCGGGTAAAGGGAGTAAAACGAAGAGGAGATTGGTTGGTTTGTTTTTTAAGAAACAAAAGCATGCTTAATGCTGATGCAAAAGCCCCAGTAAAGGGGGAAAGACTGATGATGTAGAGGAGAGACGGGGTGAGGGAGAGGGGAGGAGAACTTCAGCAGGTAGGAGACGATGGACTCAGTTGTGCAGACGGAGGATTGAATTTACATGGGACACAGGTAGCTCATCTGTAGCTGCCCTGTTCAATTCAGCAGCCACAATTCCCATCTGGCTTTTAAACACTTGAGATGCAGCTGGTACCAAATCGAGATGTGCCGTAAGTGCAAAATATACACTGGATTTCAAAGATTTAGTTTCCCAATGCAAAATAGCGAACCAAGTTTTTATACTGATTACATGTTGAAATGACAATATTTTGGATATACGGGGTTAAATAAAACAGATTATTAAAATCAGTTTCACCCATTGCTTTCACTCTCTCTCTCTTTTAAATGTGGCAACTAGAAAATTAAAATAACATATGTGGCTTGCATATTTCTATTGGACAGTGCTAGTGTGTAGTAGAGGTTGGCGAATTATGAACCATGGGTCAAATCCTGCCTGCTGCCTGTTTTGTAAATAAAGTTTTCTCAGTACACAGCCACGTTCATTTGTTTAGTGTTTTCTGTGGCTGCTGTAAAGCAGCTATAGCTGCATGACAGAGACTGTAGGCCTGCAAAACCTTAAATGCTTACTATTGGCCCTTTAGAGAATAAGTTTACTAACCTCTTGCATATAGTAATAGGCAAGAAGGCAGAGAATGTGAGGAGAGGTGCTGGTTGGTGGGTACATATGCATTCTTTGTAAAATTGCATTTCATTCTCTCAACACTGCCACAAGGTAGGTATTGTTTTACAAAGGCAGAAACTCAAACTGAGAAAGGTCATGTGCTTAAAGCTATGGGTCAAGGACTTTAAACTTTGTTCCTATTCTGAAAGCACCTCCTTTTCCTACCATGTTCAATGAGGAAGCTTGGTTGTCAGGTTCTTTTTGGGAGTTTTCTCAGTGGAGCTAATTCAGAACTTAGAGGATCTTTGGTTGAGAGGGATACTCACCACACCCCAGGCGTAAGGATAATAGTTGGGGTAGGCATATGAGTGAGGAATACTTAGATCTGTGATGAAGAGTATGACTCCAACCGCGGAGCAGATTGCACTGACGATGTTCAAGCCCAAACTGCCAGACAGCTGAAGAAGACACAGAGGGTCAGGGTGGGCGAGAAAAACCGTTATAGCTGCGGAGACCCAACAAGTGTTTCTCTTTCCCCCCAATTTCTAAAATTGTGTTAAAATATATGCGATGTAAAATTTAACATCCTAATCATTTTCAAGTGTTACAGTTCAGTAGCATTAAATACATCGGCACTGCTCTGAAACCATTGCCACCATCCATCTCTATAACTCTTTTCATCAAAAAGTGTTTCTTAATGCAAATCCCAGGTACCCTATTTTCACTGCAAGTAAAGAGGTGTTCTGTGCAAGAAAGATTTTGGGGTAAGTTAGCTTTGAAAATAGTTGGGTTGAGCAAAGGTAAACAGATCATCGTGGCAGGACTTCTCAGAGCCTTTAATGAAGACTTTAGATCTTTCAGAGAGGGGACAATACATAGAGATTTTCCCAAGTTCATCTAACTATCTTCATTGAGCATAGCATGGGAGAAACGTTCTCAAGAACAATCTTTGGGGCTGGACGTGGTGGCTCACACCTGTAATCCCAGCACTTCGGGAGGCAGAGGCAGGCGGATCACCTGAGGTCAGGAGTTTAAGACCAGCCTGGCCAAAATGGCGAAACTTCATCTCTGCCAAAATACCAAAAAATACAATAATTAGCTGGGCATGGTGGTGTGCACCTGTAATCCCGGATACTCAGGAGGCTGAGGCAGGAGAATAGTTTGAACCCAAGAGGCGAAGTCTGCAGTGAGTCGAGATTAAACCACTGCCCGCCAGCCTGGGGGACAGAGCAAGACACCGTCTCACAAAAAAAAAAAAAAAAAAAAAAAAAAAAGAAAAAAAAAAAGAATAGTTTCTGGGAAACACTTGACCTATTTGTCCCATAGGATAAATAGAGTCTCAGCTCAAGTGTCTTGGGATGTGATAGGCTCAGATGCTCCATGATTCTAGGCCATGTGCAGAAAGATATGCTTGGATATTTTGAGCTTTCTTTTGAAGACTTTGAAATAGATCTCATCTGGTTGTAGGGACCTGGTCACCTTGAGTCCCTTTACCCTTCATAAAGTGTACCCTCACCCTGCTTGTGAGACAAATGAAGGTACTTTCTTGGTCTGTTGCTAGGGGAGCACAAAGCTCTGTCCGTGTTGATTATCAGAGCTCTGTTGGCCGGATTCCTTAGGGAAGGAAGTGACTGAGCCTCTTTCAGATCCCCGGAGCCCTGCTCTGTGTACTGGAGGTACTCTTGGCTCCTTGCTCTGCTAGAGGGCAGCCCTGGGCCCCTGGGAGCTCTGTGCCTCTCCATGGCAGGGTTTCTTAGGAAAGCTGTTATCTCTGTCTTTCTCACGCTCTCCATACTCTGATGCCTTAGCTAAGGTGACTGTATTGCCCCTTCTCACTTCTGCATCCTCTTGGGACTTTTCCACATGTGACTCCAGGGCCAGGCTACTGTGGCCAGTCTGTATGAGCAGGAATGTGTGTGAGCACTCTGTGTCTGGTTATAGTAGGTGTAAGGCTGCCAGAGAAATCGTATGTGACTTTATTTTCCCCCTTGTGATACCATTCTGTAAGTCTCTAGTTGGAAGAGCTGGTCTCAGAGTGTAACTTACCAGGCAATAAGAATGTGGCTGATTTTCTGCTGTCACAGAGAGGGATCCTGAAATGATAAACTGGTGCAGAACAGAGTGGGTTTAGAAAGAGGTCAGGGGCTAGGGTGCCCTTCCCCAGGCTTCTGTGATTCTGGTCACACACAGTGGGTACCTTTGCTGGAACCATCAGCTCAACATGGGGAACAGAAAAAATGAGCTGTTCTGCATTGCGTAAAAGGGCCCTGGGGTGGGATAAATATGTATTCTAGGACCCAGCAAACCTGGTTTTAAATTCTGGCTAGAAACTCTTAACCTTAGGTAAGTTATTAAGTTCTCTAAATCTTTATTTCCTCATCTGCAAAATGGAAAAATTTCTAGCTCTTCCCAAGAGCCATTGTCATGAGATAACTTATGCCCTATATCTGGCATTTAGCATATCTTTGCACATAGTAGATGCTCAATAAATGTTGGATTATTTCCCTGTATTTCATTTTCCCACATGTACACCCTATTGTTTTCCAGTCTTTATATCAAGATTCAGTTAGGTTTGGGGGCTCTGGAGGGAAGAAGGAAGGGGTTACCAGCGTCTTCTCTGATGCTTTTAGAGAGAAGCCTGAAATCAATCCTTGCCTGTCTGCATGTCTGGACAAATGACTTTTAGTTACTCAGATAAACATGGTGTCCTTATGATGCTGAACATCAAATACAGGATGATGATGTCAACTGTGTGCATTTCATCCAACACTGGTATTCTGCAGGCCCTGTGGCTGATGGAATTTCCTGCCATCATTGGCCCAATGGGCTAGCAACAGTGGTATGAGAGGGCATGAGCTATGGTTTAACAGGAGCTAGCATTTGTGAGACGCTATAGAAAATGCTTTTTACAAAAAGGCTTCATTGACATATAATTCATGTATCATATAATTCACCCATTTAAAGTATATGATGCAATTATTTTTAGTGTATTTATAGAGTTGTGCAACCATCACTACAATCTGAGTTAGAACATTTGCATCACTCCCAAAAGAAGCCGTGTACTGACTAGCAACCCATCACTGCCCTCCTCCCAACACACGAAGTGCTTATTTAATCTCGCCTCATTTAACCACATGGTGGCCCATCAAGCACTATTACTCTTGCCATTTTATCAACGAGGAGACTAAGGCTTGGAGATTGTGAACAACTCACACAACATCATCCAGCAGAGTTTTCATTGGAAATAACTGTTTCCACTCTCTGGCACATGCATTTGAGAATCAAATCCAGGCAGCTTGATTTCAGACTCCATGTTCCTAACCCTCAACCCATATTCCCTCCTACCCAGGGCAGATGCATGTGCCGTAGAGTGGAAATAGTTATTTACAATGAAAACTTATTCCAGCAGCTTCTGCCTTCCAAGGCCAAGGCCATATTCTCCCATGAGTGGAAAAACAAATCTCAGGTTCACACCCTTCTGTTTGTAGAGATTTGATGGGGAGGAAGGGCTGGACTTTCCATGTCCCTCTCAGTCCTTCTGAGGTGCCAGAGGAGATGGGCGTTTGTTTCAGAAGAGGATATTGATCTTTGGGAAATAGAAAGACAGTCCTGGGATCAAGAAAGCAGCAAAGAGCACAACTGCCCTGCAGAGCAAAAGGAGGAAAGTCGTGAGGGCTGAAGGCACTCAGCAGCCTGGTGGGAGGCGGCGTGGTCAGTGAGGCATTTGAGATGCCCGGACAACTGCCTGCTGCTCACCGGCACTTGCTGGAATCCAGTGCTCAGTGGTAGGCATTGTGTGCTCAATGGTAAGCCTGGGTGACCGTGATGCTAGACCTCTCCATAGCCCCGCATTCCACGAAGGTCGGAGATACAGGAGCAGGTATCTTGTGAGTGGTTGTGGGAGGGAAAAGGGGCTGAGTTCTGCGTTTGGGTGTGTGCAGAGCCTCGCTAGAGGAGCCCTGTTCATTTGCAGACCTTATGTGGCTGTGGGGGATGGAGACAGCTCTAGGCTATTTTATTTAACTCTTATGAGGCAGAGTGACTTGGACTGGCACCTAGGTTACTCTGGAGTTGTGCCATTTATGAGGAAAGTTGCATTAGTGTCATAGGTAGGTGTGTGAGTCAGGAGAAAGACTGTAACAGAAGGGAGAGAAAGAAGAAAGGAAGGTGGAGAGGGAAGAAGGAGTGTGTGTGTGTGTGTGTGTGTGTGTGTGTGTGTGTGTGTGTGTGGGCAGGGGGACACTGCAAAGGAACCATAAAGGTAATAAACTGACGTGGAAGGACTGTAGTTCTTAACATTTTATGGAGTCACAGATCACTCTGATAATCTGACGAAAGCTATGGACCCTTCCAGAAAAATAATGTACCTTTAACATATGAGGTATTTTGCCAAAATGGAGCACCCAAAGCCCATCTGTAGATCTAGATTGAGACGCCACTGCTGAAACACTCACACCCTTGCTGTTCTACAGCTGGGAAGCCACTCTTCACTTTTGCTGAGTGTTTTCCTCCTGGAGCTCAGGCTTGTGGGCCTATGTTCAACAACGCCAGGGGCTATTCCTAGTGTATTCTTTACATGTGGATGTTTTCTTTGTGAATTAAGAAAATACATCCCTTTTGGCCAGGTGCGGTGGCTCACACCTGTAATCCCAGCACTTTGGGAGGCTGAGGCAGGCAGATAACCTGAGGTCAGGAGTTTGAGACCAGCCTGGCTACTGTGAAATCTTGTCTCTACTAAAAATACAAAAATTAGCCAGGCACGGTGGTGCATGCCTGTAATCCCAGCTACTAGGGAGGCTGAGGCAGGAGAATTACTTAACCCAGGAAGGGGAGATTGTGGTGAGCCGAGAATGCACCACTGCACCCCAGCTGGGGCAACAGAATGAGACTCCATCTCAAAAAAAAAAAAAAAAAAAAAGTAAATACATCCCTTTTGAGAGGAAGTCACCTTGCGGGGTTGTAGTTTGATATTATGGGCTGACTTGTGTCCACACCCTCTATCTCCCACCAAATTTCATGGATTGAAACCCTAATCTGTAGTGCTTCAGAATGTGACTGTGTTTGGAGATAGCGTTGTTAAAACTGTAATTCAGGTTAAATGAGGTCATCGGGGGGACCCTAATCCAATATGACTGGTGTCCTTGTAGGAAGAGGAGACTAGGACACAGGCATGGAGGGAAGGCCGTGGAAAGGCTCAGGGAGAAAACCATCTGCAAACCAAAGAGAGAGACCTCAGGGGAAACCCCTGTGCTAACATCTCCATCCCAGACTTTCAACTACCAGAACTGTGAGATAACAAATTTCTGTTGTTTAAGCCACCCAACCGGTGGTACTACATTTTGTTGGGGTGGCCCTACCAAACTCATATACTTGTGCAACAAGGCCAGGGCTGGCTGGATTCCTATCCCCCACATTTGGGTGGCTGGGAACCTTCTGCAGGGTACAGCTGCACAACTTGGCAAGGTGGCCTTGAGTGCCTTGGCACCTTCTAGGAACTCATCTGCAGGAGGACTTGCGTTACTCACCCACAAGCCTCCCCAGAAGGGAAAGCCTCCGTAGAATGAAATAGACAGGTATTCCCCTACGAGAACTGTCGCCATGATGGAGCCGAGGCCGATGTGAGCCAGGCCGATGATGATCTGGATGGCCTGTCAGGAGAGCCACAAGCTGAAGTCTTGTTTCTGAGGCTGGGTCCTGCCTCCCCTATGAGCCTACTTTTAATTTTAATATATGTTTTATTTTCATGGTCTAAAAAGTAATATGGGAAATACAAAAATGAAATAAAAACTATGTATAATCTCCCCGCCGCCTGGAGAAAACAACTGTTTACATTCTTGGAATATATGTTTATTTGGGGCTGCTCAGATCCCATTATGGATGGTCTGTGGAGTAGCTGAGACGGAGTTATGGACAGGTAAGATTATTTCTACTTTTTTCTATTATATGTAACATTGTGATAAACATCCTTGTATGTAAATCTTTGCCTTCGTCTCTTGTTTCTTTAGGATATTGTTATGTGTTGAATTATGCTCCCCTCTCCCAACCCTCCTCCAAATCCATATGTTGAAATTCTAATGCTGAGTGCCTCAGAATGTGACTCTATTTGAAATAGGGTTGTTGCAGATGTAATTAGCCAGGATGAGGTCACACTGGAGTAGAGCAGGTCTCTAATCCAATATGACTGGTTTCCTTATAAAAAGTGCCATGTGGGCCAGGCGCAGTGGCTCACACCTGTAACCTCAGCACTTTGGGAAGCTGAGACGGGCGGATCACCTGAGGTCAGGAGTTCAAGACCAGCCTGGCCAACATGGTGAAAGCCTGTCTCTACAAAAATACAAAAATTAGCGAGGCATGATGGCAGGTGCCTGTAATTCCAGCTACTTGGGAGGCTGAGGCAGGAGAATCGCTTAAACCCAGGAGGCAGAGGTTGCTCTGAGCCAAGATCGTGCCACTGCACTCCAGCCTGGGTGACAGAGTGAGACTCTGTCTCAAAAAACCAAAGAGTTTTCAACTTTATTCTGGTGTGAAAGTGACATGTATTCAGTAGAAACCGTATTTGGAGTACCCATACAACCATTCTGCTTTTCACTCTCAGTCCAGTATTCAATAGATTACATTAGATATTCAATAACTTATTATTAAATAGGCTTGTGTTAGATGATTTTTGCCCAACTGTAGGCTAGCCTAAGTGTTCTGAACATGTTTAAGGTAGGTGAGGCTAAGCTATGATGATTGGTAGGTTACATGTATTAAATGTATTTTTGACATGATATTTTACATTTATGATGGGTACATTGGGACATAATCCCATTGTAAATGAAAGAACATCTGTGTATGTTTGTATATTACACACGTGGTAGCAAATACAAATATATTATTTCCTTAAATTCACATAAATGGCAGCAAATAATATACAGTGTCTGCCCCTTTCTTCCACTAACTCCATATCTCAGGGTGTGTCCCTATCATTACATAAAGAGCTTTCTTGTGCTTTTTATAGCTCCACTACATTTTATTCTTTGGATGCACAATATACTGACTTAACCAGTATTATATTGATGGATATTACAATTTTTTTTTGTTATCACAAACCACGCTGCAATGAATAAGCTCATACATATCACAGTTTTTGTGGATACAGGCATATCTGGAGGATGAAGTTCCAGCAATGGAATTATTGGATATTTTGCAAATTTGACAGTTACAAATTTCCCTCCCTAAGGGTTGTATCAATTTATGTTCCCGTAGTGCTAGGGTCGGAG
The DNA here is from genome assembly GCF_000951035.1 of Colobus angolensis palliatus. NCBI lineage: Eukaryota > Metazoa > Chordata > Mammalia > Primates > Cercopithecidae > Colobus > Colobus angolensis. The sequence goes on along the minus strand of NW_012119710.1, from coordinate 8,847,229 downwards.
CTCGGGCAGTCTGCATCCGAATTCATGCTCATCATCATTTGGCTACACAGTGAAATGGGCCTTTCCTTGTCCTGCGCAGGACAGCCTTTCAGGGGTTGCTGTGAGCATTTATGTTGTTGATTGCCTAACCTGCTTTGTTTCCTGTTGGGCAACTATTTGATTCGATCTTACTGGATTCTGACTCCACCTTGTGGTCTGCTTTGGTCTTGCTGGGACCCCTTTCCCTTTCTTCTGAGGCCACGGGGCTGGGCGTGGATCCTGGCAACAGGATCAACATTCAAGCGTATTGCTTTTTTGTTGCTTTTCTTTCTCTTTCCTAAAATGCCTAAATCAGAAAATACAAGGCCTACGCAGAGGCCTCCCCGGTGATGTCGTGCAGCTGAGCTTTCTAAGAGACCTGTGTTTGGCAAGGCGCGATCCGCTCAGCCTCACTTCCGGGATGTAGTGTTTGTGTATTTCCCAGGCCTTCCCTTCCCCTCCGCCCGTCAGTCCAGCTGTGTAGTCCGTGGCCTGCAAAGGGAAATCCCACTTACCCCCAAGGTTTTGCCTTCTTTCAAAGTTTTCTGCACAGGCTGACTATTCACATTTGACACCAAACCAGGTGGGTTCCCAGGAACTAGATGGACTTGTGGCTGGTTGTTTGGATACAGGGGCACCTGAGACATGATTCCTGGGGTCACAGGATAACCACTGTGGGGTGCCACCACCAACACAGAATTGGCCACTGGAACTGCTGAAGTCATCGAATTCATGCTGCCAAAAAATAAACGCGACAGGATTGTCCCTCACGTATGGACTTGTACTTACATTTAAAGAGGACTTTTACTTCTTCTAGTTCATTGGAGCATCTTAACCCTCTACAAGTTTATGAATCCCACGTTACAAATAATAGACATCAGTTATAGGGACACTTAAGAGGTACTTTACAAATACATTTCCTTTCATCCTCTCACCCGCCCGGTTTTACAGATGAGAGAACTAAGACTCAAAGGGGGTAAAGGCTACCGGAGGGCAAGGGGTCCGTCTTTTCCATCTTTGTGTCTCTTGTAGTGTTTATTTTATTTATTTATTTATTTTGAGACAGAGTCTCGCTCTGTCACCCATGCTGGAGTGCAGTGGCACGATCTTGGCTCACTGCAACCAGGTTCAAGCAGTTCTCCTGCCTCAGCCTCCTGAGTAGCTGGGATTACAGGCGCCCACCACCACACCCGGCTAAGTTTTGTATTTTTAGTACAGATGGGGTTTCACCCTGTTGGCTAAGCTGGTCTCGAACTCCTGACCTCAGGTGATCCGCTCACTTTGGCCTCCCAAAGTGCTGGGATTACAGACGTGCACCACTGTGCCTGGTCTCTCCTAGTGTTTAGAGTGCTGCTTTGCATATGTTAGTACTGGCTGAAAGCAAAATTTTGGAACTAGAAAATCTCTTGGACAACATTGAGTTCAATTCTCTTATTTTCTGGAAAAGGAAACGGGGTGAGTGGACAAGAATCCTCCAAAGTCCCAGTTATGTCAATATTAGTTAAATGCAGATTATCCTCCTTAAGGGAAGCCCCATTGCCAAGGCAGTGTATGTTCATTGGGTGGCTTCTACTGCTCAATTTTTCTAGGCTGCTTAGAAATTCTGATGTGGTTTAAAAAATTCTTTTTCTTTTTGTTTCTCTTGTCCCCCTCCATTTCCCTTCTTTTTCTTTCTCTTGGAGCAGACCCAATAAAGCTAGTACAATACACTCTGCCTATCCTTCACCCACACTGGTTTGCCCTAAGTCTCATTTGGTAGAAAAACCTTATCACCAATTCCCAGTTACCAACCACTAGATTAAGCAGACTCACCTTGCTCTGCCAGCAGCCACGTTTCTCTTGATCCTATTTCCTTTTCTTTGCTGTTGGGACCTCGCTGTTTTCCTGAGAGAGTGAATGTACTGGGGCCAGTTGGGTAGTAGGGTTAGAAGGATCCAAAGTCCTCTATTTCCTGGATGCAGGCCAGGTTACGTGCTACTTAGAGCTCAGTTTCCTTCATATTTATTTCCTGTTTTGGTTAATGAGCCAGTGAAATATGGCTGGCTGGTTGCTCTGGGAGACACAGAATGAACTGGGCACCCAGGATGCGCTGTATTTAGCTGTAACATGAGATAGGATGACATAACAATTCTCGCCCAGTAAAGAGGCCCTCAACCCTATCCCTCCACAGCCTAGTTTTCTCATGCCTGGTTCCTTTTGGCTAATCGGACTCTCTTGGAGTCACAGGCTCCCTTGAAGCCTGGTTCCTTTTCTACAAATCAGGCTCCCTTGAAGCCTGGTCTGCAGTTGCCATGGCAGCCTGGATTTCAGGCCCATGAAAGACCTGCTCAGCGGGTAATCTGGTCTCATCCTGGCCTTCAGGTTCTCAACTCTTCCTCCATTCAAAATTCCAACCTTTTTTCTGCTCCTGGTCCGGCTGCTACTGCTGTTGCCAACACTAACATTGCCGCTCATAAGCAACAAGTTACATACATTCCTGAAAATGACACTCCGCTTATGAGGGCTATAGCTCAGGCAAGGAAATATGGTGATCTTGAAGCCTGGCAATTTCCTATAATTTTACAACCTCCAGTACCCGCCACCCCAGTGGCACAAAATCACCCACAGTCCGTTGATCCTGCTCAGCAAGCAGCTGACCCTGCAGCTCATCAAGATCAACAGCTTAATAATCAAGCCCCTCAGCCTGACAATCAGGCTGCTCAGGGAAATAATCAAGCTCCACAACTGCCTGCCACTGGGGCACAGCCAGTACCTGGTATTCCAGCAGTTCAGGCGGTAGTTCAACCTGACCCCATACATCCAGGTCAGGTTCAGCTACTTCCTGCTACTTGGGAAAGTTTTTCATTTAAATTCCTCAAAGATTTCAAGGAATCAGTAAAACAATATGGCACTAACTCTCCTTTTGTCCATTCCACATTAAAAGCCCTGGCAGAAGATAAACATTTGGTGCCCTATGACTGGGAAATTTTAGCAAAGTCAATCTTGTCTAAATCCCAGTATTTACAACTCAGGACTTGGTGGGGTTGATGCTGTCCAGGAACATATTTGTCTTAATCAGGGCTCCAATCCTTTTGTTAATGTTACAGCTGACCAGTTACTGAGACTGGGTCAGTGGGCTGCAATTCGAAACCAAACTATACCTAAATGATGAAGTTATTGAACAACTGTGAAAATGTTGCTTAGATGCTTGGGATAAGATTCAAGATGATGGCAAAGTATGCCCATCCTTTATGGCCGTCAGAAAGGGACACCATGAACCCTACCTAGATTTTATTGCCCGTCCCCAAGACACAGCAGAAAAAGCTACCCCTGATAGCCACTGCCAACAACTTGTTGTAGAACTCATGGCTTATGAACAAGCAAATCCAGATGGTCAGGCAACTATTTGCCCCATTAAAGGCAAAATTCCACCGGGGGGTGATATACTCACTTCCTACATTAAAGCCTGTGAAGGGGTGGGAGGAACTCTGCACACAGCGATGATCATGGCACAAGCAATGGCCTCTATTCGAATGCCCTGACAATTCTCTGGCCAATGCTTTACACGCGCTCAGACAGGACATGCTAAAAGAAATTGTCCCTGGTGTACGGGTCGCCATTCTTTTCAACACCACCACCACCACCACCACCACCAACAAAATTTTTCAGCAACAAGAAGTCCCACCTTCTACTTTATGTCCACAATGCCGAAAGGGAAATCACTGGGCTGCTCAATGCCATTCGAGATTTGATATTGATAGTAATCCTTTACAGTCTCTTAACAACAAGGGAAACGGGATGAGGGGCCAGCCCCAGGCCCCTCTAAACAACGGGGCATTCCTCAACTCCCAGTCCCTGGTGTCCGGCCAGACAGGTGCCTTCCCAGTCCAATCCATTCAACCTCCACCCCAATTCCCACTTCAGCAATTTGTGCCACGGGATCTAACAGCTCAGCCCCAGCACGAATCTCAGTACAATGCTTGTCCCCTGCCACCACAGGCTCAGCAGCAGTAGATCTCTGTTGTACCAGAGATATTTCTTTGTTGCCTGGAGAGCCGCAGTTCCCACAGGTGTTTTTGGTCCCTTGCCGACTGGCAGTGTCGGTTTGCTATCTGGTTGTTCAAGTCTAAATTTAAAAGGTGTTCAAGTACATACTGGTGTAGTTGATTCTGACTATTCAGGTGAAATTCATATTGTCATTAGCTCTGCAGTCCCTTGGAATGCGGCAGCTGGGGAGTGCATTGCTCAACTTCTGATACTCCCTTACATGCCTTTAGGATCCAGTTCTTGTATGAGAAATGGAGGTTTTGGTAGCACAGATTATCAAGGCAAAGTGGCTTATTGGGCCGGCAACATTTCTGACACTTTTCCTATGTGCTCCATGCATATTCAAGGGAGGAAGTTTGAGGGAATGATTGATACGGGTACTGATGTTTCTACTATCGCTTTACATCAATGGCCCCGACACTGGCCAAAGGAGCATGCGTCCACCGCATTAGTTGGTGTTGGTCAGGCTTCAGAAGTCTATGAACGTTCCACAATTTTACATAACATGGGCCCTGAAGGACAGATTGGAACTATTTGCCCCCTCATTACACCCATTCCTGTTGACCTGTGGGGAAGAGATCTTTTATATCAATTGGGGGGGGGGCCCACAGATTTCTTTTCCACAAGGCAATTATAGTCAGCAGAGTAAAGACATTATGACCAAAATGGGATTTGTTCAAGGTATGGGCTTAGGAAAATCAGCACGAGGCATCACCGAGCCTATTATGCCTACCCATAAATCAGATTCTACAGGACTTGGTTATTCTTTTTAGAAGTGGTCACTATCAAGCCTCCAGATCCCATCCCTTTGACTTGGAAAACTCAGAAACCGGTTTGGGTAGATCAGTGGCCGCTCCCAAAAGATAAGCTGGAGGCACTTCATAGTTTGGTTCTTGAACAGTTAAAATTGGGACATATCAAACCCTCTTTTTCTCCCTGGAATTCACCTGTCTTTGTTATCCAAAAGAAGTCTGGTAAGTGGAAAATGCTCACTGATCTCAGGGCAGTAAACGCTGTCCTTCAACCTATGGGGACATTACAACCCGGTTTGCCCTCCCCCACTATGATTCCCGAGTATTGGCCATTTATCATCATTGACCTTAAAGACTGCTTCTTTAACACTCCTCTGGCCCCTCAAGACTTTGAAAAATTTGCTTTCACAGTTCCAACCCTTAGCAACATCGCTCCTGCAGCACATTACCATTGGAAAGTCCTACCTAAAGGAATAGGACAACAGCCCGTGTGGGTTCCCTCCTGACAACTGAAATTGCACCATAACTCCAAAGATAAAACGCTCCCAGAAACAAAAGGCAAAGACCCCTCAGAAACCAAAGAGCAAGTTTCGCCGCCTGACACATAAACTTCATGACCTCGACATTGAGACAAAATCTCCCTGTGTGACCTACAACACCACTCGTTCAACTCCACCAACATGGGGTCACATAAAGGTCTTATCCCATCGAACAGAAAAATTGTTAAAAGAAAAAGGAATCCCCAAAATGATGAGTAATATAATTCTGGCTGCCTTTATGGTAGTGCAGCGGTGAGTATACCACTAGTTGGGGTAACTCAAAATTATACCTACTGGGCATATGTTCCTTTTCCCCCTTTAATTCGGTCTGTCTCCTGGATGGACTCCTCAGTAGAAGTTTACACTAATAGTAGTGCATTCATTGCTGGTCCCTAATGATGATAGGTTTCCAGCTCAACCAAAAGAAGAAGGTATGCACTTTAATCTGTCAATTGGCTATAAATATCCAGCACTATGCATTGGGATGTCACCTGGTTGTTTAGCTTATTTTTACCAGAATTGGATGTGGACAGTACTGTCCTTTACAAATGATTCTTATCAAGTACATAATGTGTTCAGTTGCAATTCTTTTCAACTTCTGACTGTTAAACTTAATCCACATGAGGAATGGAGGGTTCCTGTCCCTACTAACAGCAATAAAACAAAAGGACTGCCAGACTGCCCAAAGGAACCTACAAAGGGACCTTTTCTAGTGAATTCAATTTTATGGAATGATTGTCATGCTCCCAAGGCTGTAGTGCTCCAAAGTCTAGCTATGGGTATCGTTATTGATTGGGCTCCAAAAGGGCATTATTGGCGGGATTGCTCTGGCCAAAATACAGCATGTTCAGAGTTTAATTATTTGTCACAACATGTAGATGATGGACGGCAGTCCTACAGGTTGAGAGAATGGGTGTCTCCTTACCCATTCAAATGGATGGACGCAGGCATTGTTCCTCCTAGACCAAAAATGATTCATCCCATTGTTGCCCCAGAACATCCTGAATTATGGAAATTAGCTGCAGTTATGACAGGAATAAAGATATGAAACGCTACGTATCAACTCTCTCCCACTAATACCAAAACACCATTCAACATCACCTTGATGTCTGAACAGGTGACACCTATCAGGAGCTGTGTCAAATCCCCTTACATGCTGTTGGTTGGAAGTATAATTATCATTCCCAATACACAAACTACAGAACGTGGTAATTGTAAGCTGTTCACATGCATTGATGCTACTTTTAATCCCACGACAAGTATTCTCTTGGTAAGGGCTAGGGAGGGGCTATGGATACCAGTTTCTTTACATCGTCCATGGGAGTCTTCCCCGTCCAGCGGTTGCAACGGCAGCAACCGCTGGAGTTGTGATCCACAATTCTGTTCAAACTGCTCAATATGTTAAAGCATGGCAGAAAAACTCCACTAGACTCTGGAATTCTCAGGCTCAGGCTGATCAAAAATTGGCTAATCAAATTAACGATCTCCGCCAGAGTATGATATGGCTGGGAGATAGAGTTATGAATTTGGAACACTGTATGCAATTACAGTGTGATTGGAATACTTCTGATTACTGCATAATGCCTTATGCTTACAATAAAGATCAACATAGCTGGGGAAAGGTCTCAAGACCTTTTTAAAAAGCCTGGGATGATAACTTAACTTAGATATTGCAAAACTTAAAGAACAAATTTTTGAGGCTTCACAGGCTCATTTATCCCCTGTTCCTGGCTCAGATACTTTTGAAAGGGTAACTAAAGAATTATCTGATCTTAATCCCTTTAAATGGATCAAACCCTCGAAGGATCATTGTCACTGGCATTATTATTGGTATGCTTATGTTGTCCACTTTTAGTCTGCAGATGCCTTCAAGGAGTCCAAAGACACGTCCAAACTCAACGACAAGCAATGATGGCGATGGTGATCGTAGTTAATAAAAATAACAAGAGTTATACCAGGTATAGATCACATATGTGATTATATATAAATATCACTAATCAGTAGCTTGTAGTAATTACTCTTTATTCCAATATTATGATAATCCTCGCTCTACAATCATGACCTGGAAAAAACCAGGCTATACAGAGATATGAGCTGAGGGGACATGGTGAGAAGTGACCAGAAGATGAGAGTGTGAACCTTCTGTTATGCCTGGACAGGGCCACCAGAGGGCTCCTTGGTCTAGCAGTAATGCCAGTAATGGTCTTAGAAGACGCAGACTACTAAGTGGACTGTGGTCTAGCGGTAGCGTCAGTGCCAAGGAAAAGCACTTGCTACTTAGCACATCAGGAAAGGGAGTTTAGAGAAGACTGTACTCCACCACCTCTTGTGGAAGGCCTGACCTGAGTCAGACCAGCCTGCAGTTATCTGGAGGCCTAACCGCCTCCCTGTGATGCCGTGCTTCAGCGGTCACGCTCCTGGTCCACTTTCATGTTCCATCCTGTACACCTGACTCTGCCTTCTAGATAGCTGTAGCAGAATTAGTGAAAGTATTAAAAGTCTCTGAAGTGCAGAAATAATGGCGTAAGCCAACTCTCCTCTCTCTCTCTCCACCTTGGCTGCCAAAGAGGGAAGGGGCCCCCGTCCAGTGGACACGTGACCCACGTGACCTTACCTATCGCTGGAGATGGCTCACACTCCTTACCCTGCCCCCTTGTCTTGTATCCAATAAATAACAGTGTAGCCAGGCATTCGGGGCCACTCCCGGTCTCTGCGCCTTGGTGGTAGTGGTCCCCCGGGCCCAGCTGTCTTTTCTTTTATCTCTTTGTCTGTGTCTTTATTTCTACCATCTCTCGTCTCTGCACACAGGGAGAAAAACCACAGACCGGCTGGTCCCTACATTTTATTACCTATGAATTTGAGTCATTGTTTGAAAGCCTTTCTTAACACTAAGATTAAATAGGAATTTAGCTGTGTTTTCTTCTAATGCTTGTATCGTTTTACTTTTTACATTTTGATTCTTAATACATGTAAAATGCACTTTTTTGTGAATGCTGTGAGATATGGGTCTGATTTGATATTTTTCCAAAAGTCTACCTGGTTGCCCCAGGGCAGTTTACTAAATAGTCCATCTTGTCTCCAGTGGCATTTGAAATGCCACCTTTGTCACAGCCTAAATTTCTATATGCATTTGGTTCTAATTTTGGTCTTTCTCTTCCTTTCTACTGGTCTGTCTCTTCATGTGTTAGTTCAACAGTGTTTTAATTATAGAGGCTTTACAGTGTACTTTAATGTCTTGTAGAGTTAGTCTCCCATGTAATTATTCCTTTTTCATTATATTTTATGCCTATTTTTGCATGTTTGTTTTTCCAAATGAACTTTAGCATTTTTCTAACTCCATAAAATAAGTCAATAGCATTTTGTAAAGACAAATAACATGAACCAAACTGTACTGACAGAAATAATAAGAGGCATCTGAATGAGGACATGTAGGTGGCTAAGCCCTAGTGCACATGGGCTATTTGGGACCAGGTTTAACCAGATATTGTAGAAGGTGAAATTTGCCACCTTTTAACTGAGTTTATAGAAATGGTGCCAACTTTCTAGAAGGGACCAGAGATGTAATGGGGAGATTATTATTGTCCAAATCTACTGCAGCAAATGCTGTTGATGCAGCGTCTATATCCCCTTGATCCACTCTGGAGGTGTTAAGACAGCGTCTTGCTCAAGCTAGAGTGCAGTGATGTGATCATAGCTCACTGCAGTCTCAAACTTCCAGCAAACTCTGCAGCAAATGCTATTGATGCCCCATCTTCAGCCAGTCTCCACATCTACGGATAACTCCTCTCTTTTCTGAGGATACATAGGTATGGGCAGGCCATAGGTGCTGGGAAGTTAATACTGCAAGAATTTTTCTTAACCAGTGTAATGTGCATATGCTGGATAACTACCCTAGCTTCTCTGTCCCCTAAGACAGATAATTTTGAAGTGTGTTTCATCCGTCTCTTAGAAAGTCCCCAACAGCATCGAGCACCAGTTCCCCATAACAGAACTCACTCATTAATACATAGTCCATTGACTTTCTTGTATCACTTTTCCATTTTTTTTTCACAGTGAGTCTTGGGTCACTTCCCAAGTAAGCACCCAAATCCTTATGTCAGAGCCTTTTGTATTGCTGTGGTATCAATTGTAATGTCCCCATTTTCAATTCTGATTGTGTTTATTTGAATCTTCTCTCCCTCTTATTAGTTTAGCTAGTGGTTTATCAATTTTATCTTTTCAAAGAACAAACTTTTCATTTCGTTGATCCTTTGTATTCATTTTTCATTTCTGATTTATTTAGACCTGCCTTGATCCTTTTTTTTTTTTCCTGCCAATTTTGGGTTTGATTTCTCCTTGTTTCTCTACATCCTTGAGGTACAATGTTAAGCTGTTAATTTGTCATCTTTCTGCTTTTTTTGATGTAGGCATTTAATGCTATAAACTTCCCTCATAGAACTACTTTCATTATATCCCACAGGTTTTGGTATGATGTGTTTTTCTTTTAATTTCATAAAAAATTTAAATTTGTCTTAATTTCTTCATTGACCTAGTGATTGTTCAGGAGTATGCTGTTTAATTTCCATGTATTTGTATGCTTTCTGAAATTTCTCTTGGTACTGATTTTCAGCTTTATTGCATTGTCATCTGAGAAGATAGTTGATATGATTTCAATTTTTAAAAATTTCTTAAGGCTAGTTTTGTGGCCTAACATGTAGTCTATCTTGGGGAATGGTCCATGTGCTGATAAAAATAATGCACATTGTGGGCCAGGCACAGTAACTTATGCCTGTAATCCCAGCACTTTGGGTGGCCGAAGAGGGTGGATCATCTGAGGTCAGGAGTTCGAGACCAGCCTGACCAACATGCTGAAACCCTGTCTCTACTAAAAACACAAAAAATAGCTGGTCATGGTGGTGCACACCTGTAGTCTCAGCTACTTGGGAGTCTGAGGCAGGAGAATCGCTTGAACCCAGGAAGTGGAGGTTGCAGTGAGCCAAGATTGCACCACTGCATAAATACCTGTTAAGTCCATTTGATCTAAAGTCCAATTTAAGTCCAATATTTCTTTGTTAATTTTTTCTTCCTGTGATCTGTCTAGTGCTGCAAGTGGGGTGGTTAAGTCCCCCACTGTTATCGTGCTGTTGTCTTTCTCTTTCTTTAGGTCTAGTAATATTTGTGTGTGTTTTTCTAGGTTTGGGGGTACATGTGAAGGTTTATTATGTAGGTAAACTTATGTCATGGGGTTCGTTGTACAGATTATTTCATCACCCAGGTATTAAGCCCTGCACCCAATAGTTACGTTTCTGCTTCTTTTCCTCCTCCCACCCTTCACCCTCAAATAGATCTCAGTGTCTATTGTTCCATTTGTGTTGATGAGTTTTCATCATTTAGCTCCCACTTATAACTGCGAACATGTGGTATTTGGTTTTCTATGGTAATATTTGTTTTGTAAATTTGGGTGCTCCAATGTTGGGTGCATATATACTTAGGATTGTTACATCTTCTTGCTGAATTGATCACTTTATCATTACATAATGCCCTTCTTTGCTCTTTCTTACTGTTTTTGATTTAAAGTCTATTTTATCTGACATAAGTATAACTACTCCTGCTGGCTTTTATTTCTGTTTGCTTGAAATATCTTTTCCACCTCTTTACTTTCAACCTTTATGTGTTTTTATGGGTAAGGTGAGTTTCTTGTGGCAGCATATACTTGAATTATTTTTAAAACCCATTCTGCCAATCTCCATCTTTTCAGTGGAGCATTTAGTCCATTTACTTTCGAGGTTAATATTGATATGTGAAGCTTTGTTCCTATCATATTGTTGATTGATTTCAAGTTGTTTTATAGATTCTTTGTTTCTGTCTTTTTGTCTTTGTGGTTTAGTAAAATTTTGACATGTTGCCATTTGATTCCATTCTTTTCCTCTTTTGTGTGATTGTTTCATACAAACTGTAAGTTTTATATTTCCATGTGTTTTAATGATGATGAATATTGACCTTTCATTTCCATATTTAAGACCTCTTTGAGCATTTCCTTTAGGGTGACCATTTGTAGGGGTGACAAATTCCCTCAGTGTTTGCTTGCTTGGAAAGGGCTTTATTTACAAAGCCTATTTTGGCAGGACACAAAATTCTTGGTGACAGTTCTTTTCTTTAAGCACTTTGAAAATACCATTCCATTCTCTTCTGGCCTATAAAATTTCTGCTGAAAAGTCTGCTGTTAGTCTAATGGAGTTTTCTTTATAGGTGACTAGAAACTTTTGTATTGTTACTGTCAAAATTATTTCTTTCTCATTGACTTAAGACATTCTGAATATAATATTGCCATGGTGATATTCTTTTGCAATGTTTTTGCCTGGGTACCACTGGACTTCCTGTATCTGTATGTCTAACTGTTTTGCTATTCTTGGGACATTTTTATTGATTATTTCCTCAAATATGTTTTCTAAGCTTTTGCTTTTGTTTTTGAGACAAGGTCTCACTCTGTCACCCAGGTTGGAGAGCAGTGGCGCAATCATGGCCCATTGCAACCTCAAACTCCTGGGATCAAACAATCCTCCCACCTTAGCCCCCCGAGTAGCTGGGATGACAGACATGAGCCACCATGCCTTGCTAATTAAAAAAATTTTTTTGTAAAGGCAGAGTCTTGTTTTCTTGCCTAGGCTCGTCTCAAGCTCTTGATGTCAAGCAGTCCTCCCACTTTGGCCTCCCAAATTGCTGGAATTACAGATGAGAGCCATTACACCTGGCCATTTCTAAACTTTTGGATCTCTCTTCCCCCTTGGATGTACTGATCATTTTTAAGTTTGGTTGTTTTATATCATCTCAGATATCTTGCAGGCTTTGTTTATCCTTCATAATTCTTTTTCCCTTATTTTTGTCTGGCTGAATTATTTCAAAAGACATGTCTTCAGGTACTGAGATTTTATTTTCTTTCATTTTCTGATTTGGTTTACTGATTTTCTTGTATTAGTTTACTTTTTTTAAAAAAATTTTTAGTAGAGACAGGGTTTCAGCATGGTGCCCAGGCTAGTCTCGAACTCCTGGCCTCAAGTGATCTGCCTGCTGTGGCCTTCCAAAGTGCTGGGATTACAGTGGGATGACAGGCATGAGACACTATGTCTGGCCTAATTTTCAGATATCCTTTGCATCTCATTAAACTTTTAAAAAAATCAATATTTTAAATTATTTATCTGGCATTTCAAGGAATTCATTTTTATTGGAATCTGTTGCTGGACAATTATGGTCCTTTCATGGTGTCCCATTTCCCTGTTTTTTCACGCTTCCTGTGTTTTTCCATTGATATCTTTGCATCTAGTGTAGCAGTTGCTTGTTTGAGCTTTTTGAAATTGCTTTGGTAGGGGATTTTTTTTTTTCTTCTGAGGATGTGTACATGTTGTTGATTAAGATACTTCGACTTTGATTTTATGTGCTGGCAGTAATGTGATCTTTGTATGACTTCTTTTGCAGTACACATAGTCAGTGGTCTCTGTGATTGCCTTGGTGACTTATGGTACAGTCATTAGTTAAGGTTGTGGTGACTTTTAGCTGGGAACTTAGATGCCAACTGATATGGTTTTGGTCTGTGTCTCTGCCCGAATCTCATGTTGGAGGTGCGGCCTGCTGAGAGGCAATTGAATCATGGGAGCAGATTTTCTCCTTGGTACTGTGTCACAATAGTGAGTGAGTTTTGTAATATCTGGTTGTTTAAAAGTGTGGGGCACCACCCCCCTCTGTCTCAGTCCCGCTCCTACCATGTGCGATGCCTGCTCCCATGTTGCCTTCTGCCATGAGGAAAAGCTCCCTGAGGCCTCCACAGAAGCATATCTGCCATGCTTCCTGTACAGTCTGTGGGACCACCAGGCAATTAAACCTATTTTCTTTATAAATTACCCAGTTTCAGGTCTTTTTTCTTTGTCTTTTCTTTTTTTGAAACAGGGTCTCACTCTGTCACCCAGGCTGGAGTGCAGTGGTGCGATCTCAGCTCGCTGCAGCCTCCGCCTTCCGGGTTCAAGTGATTATTGTGCCTCAGCCTCCCATGTAGCTGGAATTACATGTGTGCACCATCACACCCATCTAATTTTTGTATTTTAATAGAGACGAGGTTTCACCATGTTGTCCAGGCTGGTCTCGAACTCCTGGCCTCAAGTGATCCATCCGCCTCAGCCTCCCAAAGTGCTGGGATTATAGGCATGAGCCACTGTGCCTGGCCATCAGGTATTTCTCTATAGTAGTGTGAGAACAAACTAATACACCAACTGAGCCAGTCTTTGGGCCCTAGTAGTGGCAGCAGTGGGGTGAGTGAGCCTGTTTTAAGGCTCCAGAGTGGCTTATACTGGCCCTTGTGTTAGTGGTCCTACTGGGCTCATTCTTGGGCCTCTAAGCTGCTTAAAAGTGGGCAGTGGGAGCAGTGGGCCTGGTGTGTGGGTGGAGTCTCAGGGAAGCTGGTTTGCTGTGGGTAACGGCAGTAGCAGTGGTGGAGGAAACCATAGGGACCCATGCCATCTGTGTTGGTGTTGCTGGAAGCTGCAATGGATTGGGTAGTTTATTCCCTAGTCCCACAGCTGCCTGTAGCAGGGCAGTGGGTATTGTCCTAAGTGTTCTTTGGAGACCTTGGTCTTCCTTGTCTCTCCCTCAGTTGGCTGGCGACCGCTGTTGTGTCACCTTGACCTTGGCCCGAGGGTGGGGCACAGCTTAAACTCTCAAAATGGTGCCAGCTGTGGGCTTGTGACCAGAGCGGGTCAGGCCCTTCTCAGGCAAACAGTATGGGCCAGACTCTGTGAGAAGTGTGGTTCACTTGGGTGTTGGTCTCGCAGCAGCCTGTGGCTGGGCATTGAATATTGTCCTAGGTATGCATCAGAAAGCCTGGCTGCCCTATCCCTCCTTGACCAGGGAGTAGCTGCAGCCATGTCAACTTGAATTTGGCCTGACCGTGGGGCATAGCCCAGCATTAAACTCTCAAAATGGCACCTTGGGCCTGTGGCCAGGGAGGGTGGGGTCCCTCCTAGGCAAGAAGCATGTGTAAGAAACTGTGGGGAGTGTCCTCCCCTCACCTCTCAGTCTCACAGCAGCCTGTTGCAGATCAGTGGGTATTGTCTTCTATTTGCATGAGATAGCCTGGTTTCTCCATCACTCCTTGGCTAGGCAGCAGCTGTAATTGTGTTAGTTTAACCTCAGCCCAAGGGCGGGGCACAGTCCAGCATTCAACTCTTAAGATGGTGCCTTGGGGTTAAGACCAGAGAGGGTGGGGCATCTCCCAGGCAAGCAGTGTGAGCAAGAAGCTGTGGGGAACGTGGCTTATTTACGTCTCAGTCTCAACTGCAGCCCATAGCAGGGCGGCAGGTACCCTCCCATTGGTACATGGGAGCACCTGTTCTTCCCTCTCTCTCCTTGGAGCTGCTCAGTGGCAGCAGCTGGGTCTGTAGATTCCCAGTATCCAGGCTCTCAAAATGGCTCCCAGCTGAGGCTGCTCTGGGTGCTGAAGCTTGTGGGATTCTGTGTGGGTTCCTTTTCTGGGGCTACATCTCTGTGCAATCTTTGGGAAGCTCCATATGCCAGGCCTGATGCTGTAGTGAATCCACTACAGGGTTTCTCCCATAGCCAAGATCATAAAAGCCCATTTTGGAGTTCTAGGGGTTTCTCTCTTCCTGTTTCCCTAGGTCCAGGAGCCTCTCTTGGCTCTCGGTCGGTTCCTGGCTGGGCAAGCTTCCTCACACCATGTCCTTTCTTACTGCTAGTGTTTCTTGTCTGTTCTCTGGTGCATCCAAGTATTCTTTCCTAGATGATCTGTTCAAAATAGGAGGATCTATGTACTACTCTCTTTCCTCTCCTTGGAGGAGGCACACGAGCCATCCAATTTTTGCAGATCATCTTGCATCCTGATCTTAGGCTTTGTTAGGGTGGCTCTTTTTCTCCTTTTTTCTTATTCCAAGGTGTAGCCTGTACCCCTAGTTCATCGTTCATCATTAGAAGCTGTAGCATCTCTGGAGTATCCTTTGAATGTCAGGGACGATCGAGAAGGTTTCTCTCTTTTGGCTGCGCCTGCACTTCATCACTCACCACATTGTGTTGGATCAAGAATCTATGCTCAGCTCTTAGCCTCCCTGGAATTTACTTCTTTTTTTTTTGTTTGTTTTTTGTTTTCAAGACAGGGTCTCACTCTGTTGCCCAGGCTGTACTGCAGTGGCAGGATCTCGGCTCACTGCAACCTCCACCTCCTGTTTCAAGAGATTATCCTGCCTCAGCCACCTGAGTAGCTGGGACCACAGGCGCCCACCACCATGCCGAGTAATTTTTGTGTTTTTAGTAGAGACGGGGTTTCACGTTGGCCAGGCTGGTCTTAATCCCTTGACCTCCAGTGATCTGCCCTCTTCGGCTTCCCTCCCAAAGTGCTGTGATTACAGGCGTGAGCCACCACGCCCGACCACGAATTTACTTTCTCTTAGGCTTTCTGAAGTTGTAGTAGAGGATATGGCCAGGATTCAGCTCAGGACCTAAGGAAAATTTCTTTGTAGACTTCTGAGGTATCTGTTCCATAGCTTCCCTATCTCTGTAGGTATGCTCATCAAATTCCAGCTACTTTAGCAGTTTCAAACTTAATCTCTGCTTCCATCCAGCAAGACCACCGTAACTATTTGGGTTCTACTTTCCTAGCGTACGGCCTGGAAGATGTTTCCAAAGGGAAGTCTGGGTGAATGTGGGGCCTCACCTTCTATGCTTCCTCATTTCCAAAGAATGAAAACCTTCTGTTGGTTTTTGTACAGTGCCTAAAAATTGATGTTTTATGCATTTTCTCCAGTTTTCGTAGCTGGTTTCAGTAAATCTGATATCAGTTATTTCACAGTGGATGTAATTAGAAGTCTGTACTAAGACTTTTAGTCAAAATCTAGGTGGTTTAAAAATTTCTCAGTAAAATAAATGTAGAGTTAATATTTTTCATATCCTGAGATACAAACTACAAATAGTAAGATCTACATAATTTAAGAGATCAATATAATGCTTAACTGTAATATAAAGGGCAAGTAAATTTATTATAAGATATCCATTTTATTATATAAAATTTCAGACCTGAATATACTGAATACATAATAATTTGATGCCTGTATATTTTTATAATAATACTTTGTAAGAGAAAAAGATCAGAAGTCATACGTACAAAAAATATATAAAAAAGAAGAGCAGAGGTGTTAGTGGGAATTACTATTATAAATAATAAAGAACAGAATAAGAGAAAGAACAGACTTATTCATCTAATATAGGAGAAAGGAGGATATAATGTTAATCTGTGTAGGCAGAACAGGCTGAGGCCAATTACAGGGTGCTGAAGTAGGCAAAATGAGAAATAGTCTCATAATTAACCGAGGCAAATACAGTGTTAATTTCTTTTGTTATTTCATGGACTGGGGAAATAGAAAAGTGTCCCATACAAAGTTTGAACTATGAGAGATCCCACTATCTGTTGACATATATGTTCAGTCTCTAGTACTTAACATGATTTTGGGTGCTGTTATCTTTAAAAGTGTATCAAGGATGGATTGGAAGAAGATAGTTGAACAGAGGCTCTGGAGAAATTGTATGGTGGACTCCTGGAGATAATATCCGAGTAACACTGAAAAACAACAGGCAACCCAAATATATACATTCAATATGTAATGTTTACAGCAGAGACTTTAAAAATTATTGTGTTACAAAATACACATATTTAAAATATGCATATAAATTATACAATTATGATATAAATTAAAATATGAACATTTAAAATACACCTATAAAATGACAAATTTCATACATATAAAAACAATGTTTATTTTTAAAAAATTAAATGAAATTAAATGAGCTCACATGTCAGAATATAGTTCTCTTTCTGTGGATTATATTCCTAACCTAGGCAGGTATGTGGAAGCTTCTGCTGGCCACAGTTAAGAGCCACTCAATTCTGAGAAGCTCTCTCCTAGGCATTAGTAGCTTCTTTGGTAATTTGGCTACACCTTTGTACTGACCCTCCATTGGCAGCATTTTGCTAAAGTGCTTTCATATGCCTTGCTCCCCATGCTACAGCAATTCTCAGGAAACCTGAGGCTTCCAGTCTCACCTCCCTCTAGTGTTCCAGGGTTGGGGCCTGCAGGCAGTGGTGATAGGCATCTTTCTTTTCTATAATATTTTTATAATAATACTTTGTATGTAAGAGAAAAAGATCAGAAGTCATATGTACAAAAAATATATAAAAAAGAAAGAGCAGAGGTATTAGTGGGAATTACTATTATAAATAATAAAGAACAGACTTATTCATCTCATACAGGAGAAAGGAGGATATTGCCTGCAGCAAATTACAGCTGTTCCCCCTTACCCCAAACTCAAACTGCTAAATCAATCAGGAATCATCTCATGATCACAAAATGGCTTAGGCAGCATAATTTCCAGTTCACATCCAGCAGGAGAAACTGGCCTTTCTCAGTTTCTCAGCTTTTGCAAACTCCGACTTTTAGGAGTGGTCCATGGTCCCTCTCTGCAGGCTCTTATACCGTGCCTTCTTTTTAACATTGCTGGCTTTTGCTCTGGTTGTTATAGATCAGGTCAGCGAGTCCCACCTGGGTCCCAAAGACTATCACTGGGGTGGGATGCTTCCTGTAAATAGCCACAAACTTTACAGCTGCTGCTTCTCTCCCCCAGCTTCAGAGAGTAGAGCCGTTCGAATGCCACACTCCTGCTGCGGAATGCTGAGGTGAGCGGATAACCTGCTTTCATAAACACCTAACATGTTCCATGGGGTGGGGGAAATCTAGTGCTCCTTATAATGAAAAGACACCTGCATTAGTTTCCCAGAGCTAATGTAACAAGGTGTCACAAATGAGTGGCTTAGAAGGACAGAAATTTATTATCTCACTGTTCGGGAGGTTAGAAGTTCAAAATCAAGATGCCGGCAGGGTCATGCTCCCTCAGAAACCTGTAGGAGAAGGATCCCTCCTGACCTCCTCCTGGTTTGCCAGAAATCTTTGGCACTTCTTGGCTTGTCAATGCATCACCCAATCCTTCATCTTTACATGGTTTTCTCCTTGTGCGTCTTCACATCGTTTTCCCTCTGTGCATATCTGTGTCTGTCTCTAATTTCCCCTTTTCTTTGTTTTGAGATGAGAGTCGCTCTCTCTCACCCAGGCTGGAGTGCAATGGCGCCATCTAGTCTCACCTCAGTCTCCGCCTCCTGGGTTCAAGCGATTCTCCTGCCTCAGCCTCCTGAGTAGGCAGGATTACAGGTGTGCACCAGTATGCCTAGCTAATTTTTGTATTTTTAGTACAGACCGGGTTTCACCATGTTGGTCAGGCTAGTCTTGAACTCCTGACCTCAAGCAATCCACCTGCCTCGGCCTCCCAAAGTGCTGGGATTACAGCCCAGCCCAATTTTCCCTTTTTATAAGGAAACCAGTGGTATTGGATTAGGCTTTCTCCTAATGACTTCATTTTAATTTGATTGGTTATTTAAAGATCCTACTTCCAAATTAGGTCATATTCTGAGTACTGGGGATTAGGACCTCAATATATTTTTTTGAGGGGGACACAACTCAATACATAACATTTTCATCGAGATTTTAAGTGGTTTTGTGGCCTTAAAATATTGAGTACCTCTCCTGCTTTCAGAGGGAAGTTCTAGTTACCAATTCTTGGAAAACAGGAAAAATTCGATCTGGCTTCATATATCATTATGCTACTGATATAATGATAAGAGCTGATAAATAATAAATAATAAAAACTGAGGGACAACTATGAGTTAAAAGCTGTTGTAAGCTCTTTTAGTGATATATTGTCATTTAATCCTCCCGTCTACTCTGTGGGTTAGAGACTATTATTTCCGTTTTACAGATGAGAAAACAAGAGTACAGAGAGAGCAAGAGTCTTGACATTATCACATGAACTTTATGCCAACTTCCAAAATCAGAGTATTTTCTCCTCTTGGATGGAGTTCTTTAATTCAAGCCAATCTCCTCCAACCTAAGATAAAGTGGGCATTCAACACTATTCTCCTACATCCCCTCAACCACAGGGATTGCAGGGGCTATATTGATCCGTGTTAACCCATACTGGCTTTTAAAAAGGGGAGAGTCAATTTGTGATTAAATCGCATGCTTTATTGAAGAACTGAGAAAAAAGAATAATGGAAAGGACTTCATTAGAATGCATTTTTCGTGTGGCCTCTTGAAAAAATTAGAGTTATTCGCTAATTCACAGTTAATCTTTTTTTCTTGACTGGAGTCACACTGGTTCTTTGCAAATTGTGAAGCAATAGAAGTTGTGCGTGGTGTGATTTCCAAGGATTCCAACAGTGAGATTTCTGAGGGCGAAGTGCCTGAGATGAAATGAGATAGCAAACGGATCATTATTATAGTCTAAAATAAGAGCCTTATCCTGAGACATTGAGTTAAAGACAGACAAAATAACAACAACAAGCGAACAAATATGTAAACCTGGAAAGTGGTTAGTTAAGAGTGTACTGAGAAGACAGTACCTACTCTGTTCTGGGGGGCCTAGCCAAAGGCATATCAGACCTATAACTCATCAGCTATCAGAGGTTTCAATGAACTACAACAACCATATTAAACTAAATTATTATTCTTCTTAAAATGATTTTAACTGGACTCCGGTGAGTCCTGATTCCTCTTGGGTACTCTACTTCTTGTTCTAGACCAGAAGAGAAATATCTGAACAACCACTGGAGCAGAGAGCCATCTGGCTCATACTACAGGATTTTTGGGAGCCACTGTAGAAGGCATTCTAATGGGAACAGTGTCATTCTTTTCTTGAGTAAACCTCTGTTTTTCTATTTTGTTTTTAAGTTCACAGCAGAATATGATACTGCATAAGCACATACACACAAAACTGAAAATACATGATTTAAAAAATCGTTTCCTAATCAAGTAAAATACAGGTTAGTATTTAAAGCTATGTTCAATAGTTATTGAGCAGTATGGGAAATAGAAATAAGGGATAAGCAGTTTATTAAACTAATTTTATTTAATCTAAGATTGAACGTTGAGTGTGAAACGAACATACAAAATATTAAAAAGCTTCCTAAATATCTTTCAAATTTATCATCTTCTCTTTATTCTTCATTGTTTAGGTTAGGTACTCATTGTTTGGCTTGCTGTTGGGGCAACCAGCTAATTGAAGTATGCCTTCTCTCTAATGGCAGGCTCCAAAAAAAGAAAGTAAAGGACAAAAAGAATGCATGTAGGTAGAGCACTTACCTCACACACAACAAATGCCCAACAAATGGTGCGTAAATGTGTATTTTTATTATTATACTGAAGAATCATATGTGTAAAACTTGCAAGTCCAGATTGTGAGAAAATCACAGCAGCATGGAATCCTAGTATAATAAAAGCAGCACAGTATCCTAATATGAAACATAAGACAACCTCCTACTTACTGTTCTCATCTCTGTGCTATTAGTCTGTTTGCAAAAGAGTTATAGGACTGCACCAATCTGTATTGGCAGAAGTCTGGAGATCTGGGGATCATGTTTTGGAGGGGTTTCTAATTTCATTCCCATTGTCACTGATAATTAAATGCCATCACTAGCCATCTGCCACTTTGGAATCCTATCATTCCCCCTGCTATGAGGACACTTGGTTCTGTTGCTGCACCACCCACTGTCATCTCTGGCTTACAAAATAGAGCCACCACAAAGTTCTTCAGTATGCCACTAAACTGTCACCAGTATATGTCTTAATGCTCTGTGAAGACAGTGCCCTCTGGAACTTCTTAGAGAATATCATTGGGGTATGTTGCATATAAAAGATTCATTCTAAGATCCCCGTTTCTTGGAATCTTTAAGCTCCTTCTAAAATACACAAGGGAAGTTCAAATGTCATGTTAGATGACATTAACTGCAAGCCTGGCTCCAGTTAGTAACCAACAAGCTATTAAGTTGTTTCTAGGTACTTGAGCTAACACGTTAAATTTTAAACACTGGATAACTGCACCTTTGACAACGAGTTTTGATCTAATATTTCTAGAAAGTTTCCCAGACTCTTGCCAAAACAGATTTATGCAGTCTAAAGAAAACTTTTTAACTTGGTGAAAATGACAAATGAAACCTACACTAAATCTTATGCAATATAGGTGTGTTAGTCAGTTTGGGTTGGTATAACAAAGTACCATGGATTAGATGGCTTATAAACAACAGAAACTTATTTCTCACGGTTCTGGATGGTGTCAGCATGGATGAATTCTGGTGAGGGCCCTCTTCCAGGTTGCTGACTGCCAACTTCTTGTTGTATTCTCACACAGTGAAGTGAGAGCCAGTGAACATTTTGGCCTTTTCTTATAAGGCCACTAATCCTATCCCATGAGCATAGGATCCTATCCATGAGGGCTTCATCCTTATGGCCTAATCACTTCCCAGAGGCCTCACTTTCAAATACCATCACTTTAGGGGTTAGATTTCAACATATGAATTTTGGGTAGACACATTGGGTCCATAACATGAGATTCATTCTCTTTAAGACAGGGAGAAACCTGAGATGCCTTCTATGACTGCTGTTTATCATTAAACTGGCCAATGCTGAAAGAAAATAGCAATAAATATAAATAGTGAAAGGTTTGGAAACTAGGTAGTAAAGTGATATGAACAATATGATCACTTATTTTGAAAGTTCAGTGGT
>NW_012119710.1:8822016-8823985 GCF_000951035.1 Colobus angolensis palliatus | reverse complement strand
ATGGTCTCGATCTCCTGACCTCGTGATCCGCCCATCTCGGCCTCCCAAAGTGCTGGGATTGCAGGCTTGAGCCACCGCGCCCGGCCTATTTAGTATTTAAGTAAACTAAATAGATGGAAACTATTTAATCCATAATTGCACTCATAGATAATTTTCTATATGAGATGCATGTATTCATTGCAGGTTTGTTCAAGGGATCAGGGAATTGGAGGCTATCTAGGTATTCATCATTTAGAAGGCAGATAGGTAAAGGTGTGTTTTATGAAGTTTTATGTGACATTTAACGTTAACAGGTTTGATATACTATTGGCAGCCTGGATGAATTATAAAAGTGTGGTGGTGAGTAACCAAGAGAAGGACATGTGTTTATGCACTGACACACATGTGCACAGACACACATGTGCACAGACACTATACCATCCACATGATTTAAATATATGTACACAATAGAACATTATCTATTAAAAAATAGAAAAAAAACCCATACATTAGATGCAAATGTTAGAAAGATGGCAGAAGAGGACACTTCGGGAATTATCCCCTCATAGAGACACAGATTTTGGCTAAACACTCATGATTGAGAAGACATTGTGGGCCCCCCAGAGTCTAGCTGAGGTTTCAGCACCTCAGTGGAGCAAGCAATCTGAGAGTAGGTACATTGAAGAGGGTAAGAAAAGTTTTACTTTACCTGCATCACCCCTTCCCCAGGGCAGCATAGCCGCTTGCCAAGAAAGGCCTCTTAGGCCAGTCTCCATGGGGGAAAGTGAGAGTGGAGCGAGTGTCAGCTTCCCCAGCATTGTGAGATGCTGTCTAGGAGTCCACTTCTGTGTTACTCTACCTGAACCCTGAGGGGACTGGCAGTGTGAATCATCTGGAGATAGGTAGTAGCAGAGAAAAGGGGAGGGAGTACACAGAATTGGTGGTGTGGTTCTCAAGAGGTAGTGGCAGATCCTGCTAACCAGCTCTTGAACTCCACCAAGAGACCTGACCATAAACCCTGCAGAATGACTTGTCAGAGGGCTTCCCAAATAGCCCACACATTCTCCTAGCACCCTGGGAACCCCACCTTGAATAGTACCACACACATTCCCATGCACAGCTCAGAATGGACTCCCACAGACAGCACTTGGATCTCAACAGCAGCTGTGGATCTTAGAAACTGGCTTGACACTTTTGTGTATTAATCATATAAAGTAGCTTAAAATTAAAAAGTGGTTAAAAAACCATTTATATTAAATACAAAGGAATGGTTCCTCATGGGGGAGATATTTGAGAGTAGAGTGTAGAGATAAAGGAAATAAAAATAGGGTAGAGATTTAACAGATCTGATGAGATAATCTCAGTAAAATGTTTCATGAAATTCATATTGTGAAAGAACTATACAGTATCGTTATTTGTAGCTACGACATTAGGCATAAGGAACGCTGTAATTCTTTGGAAACTGGACCTTCTGGAAAACTGAAGGCTACACTGTTGTTAAAACATTTCATGTTAACCTAGTGGGCATTAGTGTATGCAGTAACAACTTAATTAGAATATGTATAATTGAAGTATGCCTTCTCTCTAATGGCAGGTTATGCAAATTTCAAGTGTTCATTGAGGAGCAATTACTCAGAAATAATGTATTTAGAGTACGGTATGTTTAGAACTATTATTGGTCTAGAGAAGATTATCTAGGCTATGGGGATGCTTATACTTCATGCTAATTTTACTCTTAGTAATGACATAATGATTTCCTTGAGCCAGCATTTAAAATATTACCCTATCAACCTATGCTTCCTCCTTGCATCCATCTTGCTTATTATGCTTACTTTGGAGAATCTTTCATCACTCCTGGAAGTTTTCCTGGGTGAAATAATTCCTTAACTCAAGACAACACGATCCAAACTGAGAATGCTCTCAGTATCTCCATACAGAAAATATAACCAGAGTTATGTATTCTAATTTTTTTTGAGACGGAGTCTCGCTC
>NW_012119710.1:8794373-8821373 GCF_000951035.1 Colobus angolensis palliatus | reverse complement strand
TCTCTACTAAAAATACAAAAAATTAGCAGGGCGTGGTGGCGGGCACCTGTAGTCCCAGCTACTCGGGAGGCTGAGGCAGGAGAATGGCGTGAACCTGGGAGGCAGAGCCTGCAGTGAGCCAAGATGCACCACTGCACTCCAGCCTGGGCGACAGAGTGAGACTCCGTCTCAAAAATATATAAATAAATAAATAATAAATAAACACTCCTTTTCTCCATATATTCTCTTCTCTACTTTTTCAGCTTATTCTTTAATAAGAATATTAATTCCTACTTGGACTCTGAGAGACCCTAAGCCTTTTCTTGAGTCATCTATTTCATGTTTCTCTGGGCAGATGAATCAAATCTGAAAAACTGATGAGTGAGGACTGTCTGTGTCAGACTACAAAATTTTGGGTGGTCATTTTGGAAGGGATGTTAACGGGATTATTCTCACCATTCAGGATTTTTTTTTTTTTTTTTTCCCGAGGAAAGGGCACATATGCTTTTGATGTTTTCATGTTAGATTAGAAATGAATGGCCATGCATTTTGGGTGGTCATTTTGGAAGGGATGTTAACGGGATTATTCTCACCATTCAGGATTTTTTTTTTTTTTTTATCCCGAGGAAAGGGCACATATGCTTTTGATGTTTTCATGTTAGATTAGAAATGAATGGCCATGCATTATAAACACTAAAAATCTACAGAGAACATACATGAGTATTTAGTTTCAAGTTAAATTAATAAAATTAAACCATTAAGAGTGTAGTGCTATGCTTGATATTTACTATGTGATGAAAGAATTTAGAATAAATGGAAGGTGATTTATTAATGTCATTATAGTTAACACGAGGTTGTATTTTATCCAGTGTTATTTGTATGGTGTAACTGTCAACAGTATACAAAACATAATTTAACATTAAAAAATTTCTTGATAACTCTCTTCTCTCGTTTCCCAACTTTCCATTTTCTGTGGGTTTTCCCTTTCCAGGATGCCAACTCTCTTCAGGTCCTGCAGAAGAACAGGTTCCTAAGTTCAAGACTTAGGAACCCAGAGACTGGAATTTGCTTGCAGACATCAATAGTTTTTTGTTTTGTAGAGGTTTGTTTTGCTTTTCGCTACAACCATGATTTCAGTTTTTAATTGTTTGTGTGCCTTTTCTTATGACTTGGGCTACTTTACCACTTGGCTACTACTTCCTATAATTTTGCAAACCTGACCCTTTACCCAAGTCTTGATCTGATATTCTTATAACATTTAGGTCATTGTACCATTATGTCCCTTGAGTTTTTCAGCTGAGATTCTTTAGTCACTCACCTACTCCAATGCTGTGTTTCAGGGTGGGCTTGTCAAGTTCCTCCCTCTTACACTTTCCTCTCATTATGAGGATTTCTAAATTAATTATTTCCACGTTCTTGGGCTAGAACTCAGCTATTTCCCCCCTTTTCCTTAGTGTTGTGAGGCTTCATCATTATTTACATAGCCACAATATTTTCTTTTCTTAAAATACGTGGATTGCATTTTATTCCAGAGAATATGGAGCTTTGAGAACCAGATCTCTTGGTCACTGGTGGCTTTTAAATTAAGTTACCTAAATCTTTCTGTTCGAAACTGACAGTTTTTCCAATCATATGGCAAATGTCCATTTGAGAAGTTTTCCTTTATTTCAGGTTACTTTAATACATAACCCATCATGTACATGTTGAAGGTCCAGGGTAGGGTTTGGAAAATGCAGAGTAACTGGGGGTTTACTCCTTCTATTCCAGCCTGATCCACAGCTATGACCCAATGTTCTTTTGTATTTCTCTCACTTCCTCATACTATTTGGATTCTTCATTTTCATTCCTTCTCTCCTATCAGATTTAAAGTTAATTCACTTTCAGGCAGTTGTGGATGAGTTTGAATGCCAAGGCTGCTGTTTGCCTATTTCGAGGAGATGCTTGGAGAAGAGAAATACATTATTTCTGTATCGCTGGTGTCATCTAAGACCAGCAGTGTCTGACAGTAGGACATGTTCTCTCTCTTCTCCCAACATGTTTTATCTTCCTTCTGCTCCAAGGCTCCCAGGTGCCAGGGACCTAAACTTTATTTGTTAATTATAAGTCATAGACCCAGTGGACTGATCTCCATGCAATTATCCTTCAAATGAAATAGACCTGAGCCAGAAAATGATATATCTCCTACTACATTTTCTCATGGGGATGTGGACACACACCCCTGTGATGCTAAAAATGTGTCTAGGGGAATTGTTTATCTTCATTTGTACACAGATAAATTTAGTTCAGTCAGCTTCAGCTCATATTCAGTGTTTAGTGGAAACACTAAGTAGAAAAAGCTTCTACTGAAATCTTAATCCCTTAGCATGGGTTCATAACAGACTACTACTTCCTAATTAGTCAGAGAAATGAAATACTCACATTACATGGTATTGTTGCCATGATTATTTGCTTTTTTTATCCATCCGGTCACTGTATTTGCAAAGACCAACTCCAAGGTGGAGAATATCCACAAATACATTGAAAGCATGATTCCACTTTTCTAAATAAAAAAGAAGAAAATCTATATTTCTCAGAGATCTTCACATTTCTAAAATTTCTAGCAACATATAGATAACATAAAATTGCAATAAATGTAGAAAATAGAAAACTCATCTGTAATACTAGTACCACAACCTTAATACAATGTGATGATTTTGTCTGTATATAAGATAATACTGTAGTAACAAACACTTGTTGAGCACTTATTAGATGGTTAGGAATTTGTGTTAAATGCTTCATATGCATTATTTCATTGGGTTCGCTCAATAATCCTTTATGGTAGGTAGCATTATCATTCTCACCTTAGAGTAGAAGAATATGAGACTTGGGTAAGTTAAAATAGCAAAATTAGTACTACTGGATGTTGGAGTTGCTTAGAACTTGGTTCCAGCCCCCTTTTCTTCGCTTACTCTACTCTCTCTCTTGGGTGACTTCCATCCTAGTTCTGGCAGACTTATTTGTTTTCTCATTTATATATTTCTATAACATTGTTATAGTCAAAAATAGAACACTTTTGCACTGTTGGTGGGACTGTAAACTAGTTCAACCATTGTGGAAGACAGTGTGGCAATTCCTCAAGGATCTAGAAGTAGAAATACCATTTGACCCAGCCATCCTATTACTGGGTATATACCCAAAGGATTATAAATCATGCTGCTGTAAAGACACATGCACACGTATGTTTATTGTGGCACTATTCACAATAGCAAAGACTTGGAACCAACCCAAATGTCCATCCATGACAGACTGGATTAAGAAAATGTGGCACATATACACCATGGAATACTATGCAGCCATGAAAAAGGATGAGTTTATGTCCTTTGCAGGGACACGGATGCAGCTGGAAACCATCATTCTCGCAAACTATTGCAAGAACAGAAAACCAAACACCTCATGTTCTCACTCATAGGTGGGAATTGAACAATGAGATCACTTGGACACAGGAAGGGGAACATTACACACCAGGGCCTGTGCGGGATGGGGGTAGGGGGGAGGGATAGCATTAGGAGATATACCTAATATAAATGGCAAGTTAATGGGTACAGCACACCAACATGGCACATGTATACATATGTAACAAACCTGCACGTTGTGCACATGTACCCTAGAACATAAAGTATAATAATAAAAAAAAGAAAATAGCATTTCTCATTTTTTTCATTAAAATTATGCCATAAGAAGTTTATATTTATGTAGAATCTTAATACTTAATATTTATAGAATATTTAAGTGGAAATACAATATTTAAGTTTGCTACATATTTTGGTTCATCCAAGGTTTTCTATCTTTTGATTAAAATGGATTTCAAAAAAGCTGTTTTATGGTAAATACTGCCAAAATGCTTTCCACATGCATTTCTCTAGCTCATTCTGTTAGTATCAACATTTGAGAAGACTATTTGCGGCTTTCTTTTCATTTTCTTCCATTTCAAATTGGAACAAATGATATGAATTTATTGTACTATGAATATGTTGATATTGTTTGGCTGTGCCTGGACCCAAACTGCTACTTGAATTTTATCTCCCAGAATTCCCACATGTTGTGGGAGGGACCCAGTGGAAGGTAATTGAATCATAGGGGCCGGCCTTTCCAGTGCTATTCTTGTGATAGTGATTAAGTCTCACGAGATCTAATGGGCTTATCGGGGGTTTCCGCTTTTGCTTTTTCCTCATTCTTTCTTGCCACTGCCATGTAAGACGTGCTTTTTGCCTTCTGCCATGATTGTGAGAACTTCCCCAGTCACGTGGAACTGTAAGTCCAATTAAACCTATTTTTCTTCCTAGTTTTGGGTATGTCTTTATCAGCAGTGTGAAAATGGACTAATACATATGTTATAGTCATAGCATATGTATATTATATTCATAGCATAGAATATACTATATGTATAAAATTCTAATAATTTCTAATAAAACTCCTTTCTAATAAACTCCTTCAAGGAGTTTATTTTCACGAGTCTATCTAATGATGCAATGTCTACCATACTGAACTCTACATGAGCAAATGGTTTTAAAGTAAAGTACTATTACAGGAATCTTTTTATCCATGATGGACTGAAAGATTTCTGCCTAATAGGTAATTTAATCACATTATATGTTATATTCTATACTATGAATATAGTATAATATATTATAGTATTATATATTATATTAACTATTACAGTATATATTATACTATAATATATATTATATTAACTATAATAGTATTACATATTATACTATTATATATTATACTAACTATAATAGTATTATATATTATACTATTATATATATTAACTATAATAGAATAATATATACATTATTGTATATAATGTAATCTATTCATATTGTATCTAGTTATATTGTATAATCACTAATTATAATACATCCATTTAGTATAATCACATTAATAGATTATACTAAATGAATATATTATAATCTATTAATATTAATTATAATATGGTCATATGAATACATTGTATTAAATGACTGTATAATTAGTGATTATACATTATGAATAGATTGAATATGAATAGATTATACTAAATGAGTTTATTGTAATGAGTGGTTCTTTTGAGACTCTTTCATGTGAACATGACTGAGTCGATTAGGGTGAGCAGAAATTGCTCTTCTGACTATTGGTAATAAAGATCTGACAGACAATGAGATAAAAATGATTGTATTTGGTCTCTCTTGAATCTTAAATGATATTCTAGTAATTGGAATGCCTTTCAAAAGAGCTTCAGGCATACTTTACTTAGAGGAGAGGACAGACATCTTCCTAAATGCTAATGATATTATTTAATTGTCACAAAGTAGGAGTGGCCACCAGAGACAATTGATCATGTTAAATAATAATTTCCACTAAAAATATTTGATACCAATTATTTTAAAGCAAGAAAATTTATTTGGATAAATATTTCTTAATTTCATTGTTTTTATCTAATAATGTCATATATTTTCTAAGTTTCAATTTCTTTGGTTATTTTTATTAATCTTATAAATAATTTTTCTAATGAGATAACTATGAAGTTATAATCCTTGAATCCAGGTTTTTTTCCAAGAGTATTATTAAGTAATTCTTTAAGGCTGGTTTGGGTGACATACTTTTCACCAAAATATTCCAGTTAATATTTAAAAACATGATTTGTGGCATAAAATATGGGAAACCTGATTTATGTGCTAGAATGGATTAAGAAAAGTCCCAGTTATAATAATAACTATGTCAGAATGAATGAGAGCTCATCTATTGAAAATCTTACTTTTCAAATTCTATTAAAGAACACAAATCTGCTTATTTACAACCTGCTTGCTTAATTTTTACAAGTCTAATGTGATTACAAATATCTTCAGGTTCTAATCATTCCAGAATAACATACACCTGAAAACGATCTGATACTCAATTCTTATCATGGATCCATGATTTATTTATGAAATAGTTTGAAGTATGTAATCTCATGAACTCCCCACCTCTCGAGGTTTTATCTCTCGATCAAAGCAGGTCGTTAGGAAGCAACCATTGTTAGTCCACAATTTCTTGACTCTACAGTTTCCCCAGAATTTCCTTAGAAGTTTTTTTTTTTCTTTTTTTAAATAAGAAATAGCTTTTTGGAAGCTACTCTAGCCTTTTCTGTAGGAATGTTCACATATAAATTAGTGCCTCTTTTGTGCCAAATCCTGTCTAAGATGCTGGGGATGTAGCAGTATCTGAAGCAGACAAGATCATAGCCTTCAAGGAGTTTATTTTTGCTGATCTACCTCATGACACAATGTCCATTATACTGAACTATACATGAATAAATGGTTGTAAAGTACTATTACAGGAATCATTTTATCCATAATGAACTGAAACATTTCTGCCTAATAGATAATTTATTCACATGATGATTGAATTTCATTTTCACTTTGCCTATCAGGAAACTTAGTGCAAAAACTGTGAGTCAATATTGGTAATTCAT
Source organism: Colobus angolensis palliatus (assembly GCF_000951035.1). Lineage (NCBI taxonomy): Eukaryota > Metazoa > Chordata > Mammalia > Primates > Cercopithecidae > Colobus > Colobus angolensis. Next base: position 8,814,922 of record NW_012119710.1, on the reverse strand, counting down.
AGTATTCTAAAACCTGTATATCTACATTATTATTTTCCTCTTGATTTCACAAGGAGCATATTCCAATTTACATATATTGGAATAGTCTAATACATTGGATTGGATCATATAATACTGACAATTTATAGATTAAAAATGGTCTGATATCAGCAATTTCAAATGGTTCAACCTAATACAAGGGGTCTTCAAAAAGTCTATGGGAAATGCATACTATGGAAAAACTAGGCACGGATTTCAAAAACTTTTTGCACCAAAATAAACTCACACTAAGTTGTCATAACATGTCTTAACAGGATTTAGTCTGAGGCACTTAGTAGGGTAAGAAGTCAGTTTGAAAAGAGCCCCTACCAGAGAAACATGAATTCTGCTGAAATTGAAGAAAGAACAAACATGAAATTGATGTCAAAGCCTGGGCGGAAGACTCATGAATTCATAAATTATTGATACTTTACAAAACGTTTTTGAGGGGCCACTATATGATCTCTATAATAGCTTTAGGTATGGAAAGCCATCATACTTCAACATCCTTGTCATTAAATTTGCTTGATAGGATTCTGCCCATGATGTGTAACAAAATAAACTTCCAGGGAGTGGGGCAGGCTGACCTTTGAATGTACTGTGATGTCTTAGGCCTTTGCTCTGTATCTTTTGTGTTTGTGCATATGAGTGATAAACTCTAAGACCTACCAGCTAGTTACTCAATCAAGTATTTAAAGTGTTCTTATTTACTCCTATAGCCTGTAAAAACAAAACTTCCAGATATGTACTGAGCTGTCACATCAATAAAGCACAAGCAGGATTTGAAAAAGAGATATGAACACTTGATAGGCCTCAGAATTCTTAAGACCTTCCTTCTGCATAAGGCATGCAGTACACATGGTGTCATAAAATATTAAGTGTAGTCCTACAATGATCAAAATGCCAATAATGCCTATGAGTGTAAAAATTCTGAACTGCAGATATCTCTCCTAACTATCCTGTCATTTTTTAAATTTGAATAAAAAAGGGACTTCCTTTCTTTGTCCTAATTCCATCAGGTCTTTGACGTCCTGAAGTGTTAATGTATCACCTTCCCCATCCCGATATATGTAGGTTTCTAACTTTAAGCAACTAGAAATCCCATGCACATTTAGCCAATGACCGTATGTTCATCTTTTTTTTTTTTTTTTTGCATTTCTATCTTCATATCCATAATATTTACCTTAAAATCAAATGGTTAGTGCCATGTGAAAAAAAAAAGGTGAACTTACAGCATATTCAGGGGACTTGCGACTTACCTGCCTATTGCGTCAGGTAATTTCTGATTACTGATTCTCAGGAGTATTTTGCTGGGAATACTTTCAGAAAGGATAGTAAAACAAAAAGTATTTACATTCACTCAATAAACTCTTATTAGACATCTATTAAGTTCTGGGCACTGCAAATATGGATTGAGGAGACACAGATAACTGGAATGTATCTAGTACATTGTGTCAGTGAGCCTGCCAACTTCCAATACCTCCTTATTTTGAAGAGATATCTATATTTATTTAAGGTTTTTGTATCTTCACCATCATCCTTCATCTGAATCTCAATAATCTGTATTTCAGTTATTTTATTTTATGTAACACTGTTTGATTTCTTGAGGTTTGTTGTGGCCACAGTTTTAAAGGTCTATTCAGTGGTTTGGATCCTGACTTGTGGTCATGCCAAGTGTGAATTGATAATTTTGATCACCTCTGCATTTGTCCAACACCAAAGTAGGTCTGCTCATTTACAAACGAATTTAAAATGTAAGTTTCTGTGAAAAATATATTGTAAAACCTTGTACTTACGTGTGGCCACTGAATAATTTCATCTTGCAGTAAAAAGAGTGTAATTTCACATGCAATTAGAAGTAAACCAATTACTGAAAGACCCAAACTGCTCAAATTCATCCATAGGGCATACATCAACTGGAATAGATACAAAATGTCAACTAGTTATATGTGGAACAAACAAGCTGATATGAAGTTATCAGTTTGCATTTCTGATAAACATGTTAAAGCTGAGGATTTGTTAGAATTTCTGATTTTTTTCTGAATCAAAGTTCACTCTAAGGGTTCCCAACCTCCAAATGTGTCAGGATTCCAATAATACAGATGGTTTTCTGATACTGCATGCAGATATTTCATTTCCTCGTTAAATATAAAATTCTTATGGGCACTGTGTTGAGGCAAACAAGAAAGTGCTACATTCTAATGGGAGAGAAAAACTAGCAACAGTAAATGTGAAGACAATGCAATAAATACTGACATCATGAATAAACCCAATGTTCTCTGCAGGGGCGGATTACCATGAAGCTAAAAGCACTTGTCTCTGAGCTTCTCAAATGCACAGGTCTTTTCTCAAGGCCCTGGCAGAAGCCATGCCTACCATCTTAAAATAGCGAGTTTCTGTAATCCCAGCACTTTGGGAGGCCGAGGCGGGTGGATCATGAGGTCAGGAGATTGAGACCATCCTGGCTAACACGGTGAAACTAAAAATACAGAAAATTATTTGTATCTACTAAAAATACAGAAAATTGCCGGGCGTGGTGGCGGGCGCCTGTAGTTCCAGCTACTCCGGAGGCTGAGGCAGGAGAATGCTGTAAACCCGGAAGGCGGAGCTTGCAGTGATCTGAGATCGTGCCACTGCACTCCAGCCTGGGCAACAGAGCAAGACTCTGTCTCAAAAAAAAAAAAAAGAGAATTTTGCCTCTTCCTTTCCAATATTTATATTTCTGACTTTTTTGGGTCTTATTTCATTAACCAGGATGTCAAATTTCTATATTGAGTAGTAACAATGAAAGTGTTTATTCTTGTCTTGTGCCTCGTTTTAATAGGAATGCTTCTAAAGTTGCATTATCAAGTATGATATTTGCTGTAAATTTTAATAAATATTTTTGTCATCAAAAGGACATTCCTAGATATTCCTAATAGCTTTTTACCATGAATGATTACAGATTTTGTTGAATTATTTTTTGACATCTTTTAAGATGATCAAATATTTTCTTATCCTTTAATGCAGTAAATTACATTGAAATCTTTTTAAAAATAAACATTGATGCCATAACAGGCATTCTAAAGTATGCAGCTTAGAGAATTATTACAAAGTGTAAGCATTCATGTAGCCACCACCCATATCAAGACACCAAACATATTCAGCAACCCAGAAATCAATCACTTATATCTCTTTTCACTCCCTATTCCCACTGTCCTCCATAAGAGAAACCACTAGCTGACTTCCAATACCATTGATTCGTTTTGTCTATTTTTGAACTTTATGTAAATGTAATCATGTAGTATGTACTGTTTTGTACCTTGTTGCTTTCACTCAAAAGTATGTTTGTATGAAATTCATCAGTCTTGTTATGTTTAGTAGTTTTGTTCATTTTCATTGCTATGTTATTTTCCATTCTGTCAGTGTGCTATGATTTGTTTATCCGTATTTTTACCAATGCACATTTGGGTTATTTCCGGTTTTGGCCACTGTGAAAAAGGAGGCTATAAGCTTTTATTTCCTTTCATAAAACATGTGTAAGCATTTCTGATAGAAGTAGAATTACTCAGTCATAGGGCAAACATATGTTCAACTCTGGAAGATATGGTCAAACAAATTTCCAGTGGTTGTAGAAATTTAAACTTCCACTAGTAGTTGTTTTACATTCTTGCCAGTAAGTTAACCATTCTGTCAATTTTGCTGTAGTATTTCATTGTGGTTTTAATTTTTATTTTCCTGATTTTTAATGAACTTAAGCATATTACTTTTTTTTCTATTTTTATCGTTTCTGCCATACTGTCATATAAAATAGCTGTATCATTTTGCAATGTATTTGAGTTGTACACTATGATGTTTTGATACACATATACATAGTATAATGATTACTACTGTCAAGCAAAAGATCATGTCCATCACATCACATAATTACTTTTTTTGTGGTAAGACCATTCAAAATCTACTCACTGAGCACATTTTAAATATATATTATCACCTATAGTCCTCATGCTGTACGTTAGATCTCTAGGTTTATTCCTCCTACATCACTGTGTTTGTACCTTTTGATCTACTTCTCCTCATTTCCTCACCTCCCTGCCTCTGATTACCACTGTCCTGCTCTCTGTTTCAATGTATTTGGTGTTTATTAGATTCCACATATAAGTGAGATCATACATTCTTTTTGTTTTCGTGTACAGCTTATTTCACTTAACACAATGTACCTCAGGTTCATCCATGTTGTTGCAAATGGCAGTATTTCCTTTTTAAAAAAGACTTAACAATATTCCCTTGTTTGTGTGTGTGTGTGTGTGTGTGTGTGTGTGTGTACCACTTTATCCATTTATCATTGATGGACACAGGTTGTTTCCAAATATAAGCTATAGTGAATAATGCTGCAATGAATATGAGAATACAGATATGTCTATGAGTTACTAATTTCATTTCCTTTGGTAAAAGAGGGATTGATGGATTATATGGTAGTTTTATTTGTAATTTCTTGAGGAATCCCCATACTGTCTTCCATAATGACTGTACCAATTTACATTCCCAAGAACAGTGTATAAGGGTTCCCTTTTCAGTTTGATTATATTTTAATGAATTTATTGGCCATTTGAATATCATTTTGTATAAGGTGACTGCTCAAGGATTTTGTCTATTTTTATTGGGTTATCTGTACTTTTTATTGATTTTTAGAAGTTCTTGATATATTGTAGATACAAGTCTTTTGTTGGTGATAATAGTAAAATTAACTTTCCCTGTGTGGCTTACCTAGTTTTTGTGAATAGTGCCAATTGATGAATTAAAGTTTATAATTTTAATGTATTTTCTTGTTTATATCTGGTTTAGGAAATTTTTACCTACCACAAAATCATGAAAATATACACATCATCTAGAAGCATTTAATTTTACTTTTCACATTTATATCTGAAATCTTCTTGAATCTGATTTTTTTGAGTGTGTATGGTGTATGGTATGACTAAAGTTTCATTCTTTTCACATGAGTCATGTTCAGATGGCTGTAATTACTGAAAAGGCTGCTTGGTTCCCATTGCTCTGCAGTGCCATCTTAGTCAGAAATCAAATGTCTATGTAGGCATGTGTCTGTTTCTGGAAACTCTATTGTGTTCTATTTTATTGGTCTATTTGAGTGATAATATCATACTATCTTTTTAAAGTTTTAATAAGTCTTAAAATTTGAGAGAGTATGCCCACATTGTTTTACTTGAAGATTATTGCAGCCTTTTTTATTGGGATCAACCTTTCTAAAAATAGTTTTTTTTTTTTTTCTTTTAAGATGGAGTCTCACTCTGTTGCCAGAGTAGAGGGTAGAGTGCAGTGCTGCGATCCTGGCTTACTACAACCTCTGCCTCTCCCGGTTCAAGCAATTCTCCTGTCTCAGCCTCCCGAGTAGCTGGGACTACGGGCACTTGCCACCATATCCAGCTAATATTTGTATTTTTAGTAGAGATGGGGTTTAACCATGTTGACCAGGATGGTCTCGATCTCTTGACCTCTTGATCTTCCCTCCTCGGCCTCCCAAAGTGCTGGGATTATAGGTGTGAGCTACCGCTCCTGGCCAAAATAGGTAATTTTTTAAAGAGCAGTTTTAGGTTAATGGAAAAGTTGAGCAGAAATTTTCCATATACCTCCTGACCTCCTCTTTATCATTATGTAATGCCCTACTTTGTCTATTTTGATCTTTGTTGGTTTAAAGTCTCTTTTGCCAGACACTAGGATTGCAGCCCCTGCTTTTTTCTGTTTACGATTTGTTTGGTAGATTTTTCTCCATCTGTTTATTTTGAGCTTATGTATGTCAGTGTATGTGAGATGGATCTCTTGAAGACCACATACTGGTGGGTCTTGGTTCCTTATCCAGCTTGTGACTTTTACATTTAAGATTAATATTGATATGTGTGGATTTGATCCTGTCATCATGGTGTTAGCTGTTTATTTTGCAGACTTGTTTATGTAGTTGCTTTATAGTGTCAGTGGTCTGTGTACTTCAGTGTGTTTTTGTTGTGGCTGGTAATGGTCTTTCTTGTCCATATTTAGTGATTTCTTCAGGAGCTGTTGTTAGGCAGGTCTGGTGGTAACAAATTCCCTCAGCATTTGCTTGTCTAAAAAGAATTGTATTTCTCCTTCACTTATGAAGCTTAGTTTGGCTGGATATAAAATTCTGGTTTCGAATTTCTTTTCTTTATGAATATTGAATATTGTCCTCCAGTCTCTTCTGGCTTGCTGGATTTCATCTGAGAGGTCTGTTGTTAGTCTGATGGGCTTCCCTTTGTACATGACTTGGCCTTTCTCTCTCACTGCCTTTAATATTTTTTTTTCTCCTCATTTTGGCGTTGGAAGAATCTGACGATTGTGTGTCCTGTGGATGATCTTCTTGCAGAGTATTTTACTGGAGTTCTCTGCATTTCCTGAATTCAAATGTTGGCCTCTCTCACTATATTGAGGAAGTTCTCATGGATGATATCATGATATATGTTTTCCAAATTGGTTCTGTTCTCTGCATAGAACCAACCATATCTTTCAGGTACATCAATCACTCATAGATTCAGTCTCTACATAATCTCTTATTTCTCAGAGGTTTTGTTCATTCCTTTTCATTCTTTTCTCTCTACTCTTGTCTGACTGTCTTTTTTTGGAAAGCCAGTCTTCAAGCTCTAAGATTCTTTCCTCTGCTTGGTTTATTCTGTTATTAATACTTGTGATTGCATTATGAAATTCTTGTAGCATCTATTTTGTCTGTCAGCTCCTGCAATGTTTTATTATGATTTTTAGCTTCCTTGCATTGAGTTATAACATACTCTTGTAGCTTAATGAACTTTGTTTCTATCCATATTCTGAATTACATTTCTGTCATTTCACCCTCAGTCCAGTTCTGAACCCTTGCTGGAGAGGTAATGTGATCCTTTGGAGGAAAGAAGGCACACTGGCTTTTTGAGTTTTTAGCATTCTTGCACTGTTTCTGTTTCATCTTTAGGGGATTATCTACCTTCAGTCTTAGAGGTTGCTGACTTTTGTATTTTTTTTTTTTTTTTTTAGTTTTATCCTATTTGATGACTTTGAGGGTTTGATTGTGGTATAAGGTGGATTCAGCTAACTGTCTTCATTTCTGGGAGATTTTAGGGGGCCAGTGCTCAGCTCCCAACTCACGAACTGCCTGCTCTAACTCTGGAGGACTTGTGTTGGGCCCCAACTTTGTTCTCTGGCTCCTTGAGGTTTGGATTCCACTGTACTGGAGGGACTGAGGTGCGGCATCTGTAGCAGAGTGTTAGTAGATGCAGCGTGTCTGCCTCCGTGTGGGCATTCACAACAGTGGCAGAGGCAAGGCAGCTGGGGGACCCTACTGGGTGGAGACTGTGTGCCCTGTTTCAATGGAGGTGGTGTTGGCTTGGGACAGGGTGCTAGCCAGTGCAGGTCTGAGTACCTTCTCTGTGCTCTGCAAGCAGGAATGATCGCTTAGGGTATGGGAGGATCCCCTGCTCTCTGTGCAGTGTTAGTGCAAGGGTTGGGTGTTTCTTGGGGTGGGGTTTACTGACCCTTTGCCTTCAAGGCTTTATCTGCAATGATGGTCAGCAAAGGTGGGAAAGCATACTGCACTCCTGCATGCTGGTGGGGCAAGTAAAGCAAAATCTGCCTTTGCAGACACGTGCCATCAAAGTGATGTGGGGAGTTGCCACGGGCTTTGGGGAAGCTGTAGTATGAGGGGGGAATGTGCGGGCTGGTGCACGGCTATAGGGGCCACCTCGCTGGAGCTCTCCACCAGTCAGGCACTGTCCACTGGTGCAGAAGTTATCGTGTGGGTCCCCCAGGGCATCCAAGACTGCTCTGTAAGCAGGCATGGCCAGACTGGGGCCCTGGGAGAGGCCATCAAACCAAGGAGGGCCCAGGTCAGACCAGCTCTTTCTGACGTGGAAGACCACAGGGTCTGACAGTTCCCTGAGGACTAAAGTCTCTTATGGGAGCAAATTGAGCCTAGAGGGATGGGTGTCTTTGACTTTTAACAGTTTGACTCTAACATTCCTTAGAGCGTCTGGACATTTCCGGATTGAGTCTATTGGAGACACTCAAGCTTACTGGACTCTGGATGTTCATATTTCTCCCAAGACTTGGAAAGTGTTAAGCTACTATTTCATTACACAGGTTTTCTATGCCTTTCCTAATCTGTTTTCCTTCCCCAAACCCCATAGTGCAAATATTTGTTTGCTTAAGAGTGTTTCATAAGTCTCATAGGCTTTCTTCATTTCTTTAAATTGTTTTTTTCTTTTTATTTAGTCTGATTGGATTATTTCAAAATACCTGTTTTCAAGTTCAGAATTTTTTTCTTCTGCTTTGAGTTAGTCTATTGTTGAAGTTCTCAGTTGTATTTTTTATATCATTCATTGAATTCTTCAGCTTTAAGATTTCTCTTTGCTTTTTTTTATACCTATCTCTGTTGAATTTGTCATTTAGATCATAATTTTTTTATTTCACTGAATTGTCTGTATTCCATTGTATCTCACTGAGTGCTTTAAAGTTATTATTTTGAATTCCTTTTCATGCATTTCATAGATTGCCTTTTACTTGGGTTCTGCTACTGGAGAATTATTGTATTCTTTGAAGGTTTCAGGTTTACTTGCTTTTTCACTTGTGTGTGTGTGTGTGTGTGTGTCTATACTTTGATATCTGTGCATTTTGTGGAAAAGTGCCTCTTCCAATTATATGGAGTAGCTTTTTTACAGGGAAAATCTTTTTCTTCTAGATGTGTTCTACAGTGTTGTGTGAGTAGGGTGCTTTGGTGGTTCCGGGTGGGCACAATAGTGGTCTCTGTGTGATTTCTTTGACTGTAACCAATGTCAGTGGTGTCTGTGTGTGCACAGAGACTGCAGGTGTTTATGAATTTAGTGGTGCAGTTTTTCTGGGCTGTCAGGTGAGCCCGTCTTTGGACTGCAGGAGTATATGTGGCACCTGGTTGCTCTGCAGGTTAATTGAGCAAGGTCACTGTTGATGGTATGTGATGGACAGTCTTATCCTTGGACTCTGGGGAATGTTCATGGTGCACACTTTCTCTGGTGGTTGAGGTGGTAGAATCATCAGTGGTGGTGGGTCCCAGGAGGGCTGGTCCTTGTTTTATGGGAGGGCATGCTTAGTGCATAGTGGCTCTGCTGGGCAAGGGGGAGCGGTTGCTGGTGACAGCGGATATTTTACATTCTGGTTCTTAGTGCTGGGGGTGCCACATGGGATGCAGAATGTTCCTTTTAATATGTTATTGAAATTGTTTTGCTAGAATTTTGTTTAGGATTTTTGCATCTATATTCACCAGGGATACTGGCCTTTAATTTTCTTTTCTCACAGTGTTTTTTTCTGGCTTTGGTATCTGAGTAATGCTGGCCTTGTAAAATCAGTTTGAAATCATTCTCCTTCAATTTTAAAAAAATATTTGAAGAAGGATTGTTGTTAGTTCTTTAAATGTTCGGTATATTTCAGCAGTGAAGCAATCAGGTCCTGGAATTTTCTCTGATAAGATACTTTTTATTACAGACTCTATCTCCTTACTCATTATTGCTCTATTCAGATTTTCTATTTATTTAGAAGTCAGTCTTGCTTGGCTTTACATTTCTAGTAATGCATTCATTTTTTCTAGGTTATCTAATTTGTTGGCATATAATTATTCATAGAAATATCTTATGATTCTTTTTATTTCTGTGGTATCAGTTGCAATGTCTTTTTCCTTTCAAATTTTATTTGTCTTTTTTTTTAGTCTAGCTAACGGTTTTTTAGTCTAGCTAAAGTCTTAGCTAAAGCTTGTTGATTTCATGTATGATTTTATGAAAACAAATCTTCATTTGGTTATCTTGTACATTATTTTTCTAGTGTCTATTTTATTTATTTCTGTTTTGATTTTTATTGTTTCCTTACTTCTACTAACTTTGTGTGCTGAGTCCCCTACTATTGTATTGCAGTCTATTTTTATCTTCTCTTCAGATATATTAATATTCTCTTTTGTATATTTAGGTGCTCTGATGTTGGATGCATATATATGTACAATTGTTATATTATCTTGATAAATTGACCCTTTGTTATTCTGTAATTGCCTTCTTTGGCTCATTTTAAAGTGTTTGTCTTTGAGTCTATTTTGTCTGATATAAGCATAGCTATTCTTGGTCTTTTTTGGTTATTATTTGCAAGGAATATGTTTTTTCATCTATTCACTTTTAGTTCACGTGTGTCCTTAAGGCTAAAGTGACTCTTTTGTATGTAGCAGATAGCTGGGTCTTGTTTTTATTCATCCAGTCACTTTATGTGTTTTGATGGAGAATTTAATCCATTTAAAGTAATTATTCATTGGAAAGGACTTACTATTGTCACTTTGTTAATTATTTATCGATTCTTTTGCAGTTCCTTTTTTTCTCCCAATCTTGTTTTCTTCCTCTGTGATTTGTTGATTTTTGTAGTGATACACTTTAACATAAAAAGCTATCTCATGTGTATTTTCTGTGTTGTTTTTCTTTGAGATTATCATTGGGCCTAAGTGAACCATCTTGGTACTGGCATTTTTGTTTTATTCCTGATTAAAGAGAAAGCTCTTATTATTTTAGTATGACATATAATGTTTGATTTACATTTTTTACACCGAGCTTTCTAAGATTTAAATACAGTATGAATGATTTTAAATTTTATCAACTGCATTTGCACTATCTACTGAGATGCTGATATGTGTTTTCTCATTCTACTAATTAACAAGTTACATTTTTAAATTTTTAATATTATATCAACCTTATATCCTGTAATAAAAATAACCTTTTATATCATATTCTCTATATAATTATTATTTTGATTTATTCATATTTTGTTTAGAATTTTTGCTTATATGTACATGTATACAAGATATTTGCCTTTAATTTCTATTTCTTGTCAAGACAAAGTGAGCACACAAATAATCAATATCAGAAAGAAAACAATGAGATCTTATAGGCATAAAAACATTGACAAGATTATGCTTCTGGTGTGATAAAAAAGGTATGGCACACTAGTGTTCCCTCTGAAAACAACTAGAAAAGCATGATATAGTACAAAAAGTATTTAATCTATATAAAAACATCAGAAAACCTCTAAAACAATCAGGAATATAAAGGGATTGTGAATCCTAAGAAAGCCACAGAAAGGTGAGAAGATGTTGGTTCTACAGGTAGTTTTTCTTTTCTTTTCTTTCTTTCTTTTTTTTTTTTTGGAGACAGAGTTTTGCTCTTGTTGTCAAGGCTGGAGTGCAATGGCACAATCTCGGCTCTCTGCAACCTCCACCTCCCAGATTCAAGCTATTCTCCTGCCTCAGCCTCCCAAGTAGCTGGGATTACAGGTGCCTGCCACCACACCCAGCTAATTTTTGTATTTTTAGTAGAGATGGGGTTTCACCATGTTGGCCTTTGGGAGCATTTGCCAGGACAAGAGGCTGAGGTTTCTGATTATGTCTAAGTAGGAATTGCTGGGGGAGAAAGGAATCACTATAGCTTTTTCGTGTCCTTTAAGGTCTGGAAAGAAAATGTAAACCTGAGGAGATAAGCTCCTGAGTAGAAGAAGGGGTCAGAGAAATGAGCCAGCTTCATAATGAATTTTTCTATTAACACGCTAGCCAGATTTTGATGCCTTTCTGGTCAGTAGGACAAGGAATTAAGAAGAAAGCAGCTGAGAAACAGAACAGATTTTTTGGCCATGTAATTGTGCAGAGAAAACATGGTTCAGGACTGCAAGAAGGAAGTTACTTGAAGACATACCATGTTCTCAGTTGAAAACTTTGGAGGGTTATATGCTATAATTAGAAGATAAATTAGAAGTATATGAACCAACTGCCATTCAGCCTTGGTTCTGGTTTATCAACCTTGGGGAGAGAAGAGTGAGCTCACTCTGGAAGAACTAAGCATCAGCTGACATTGGTATACTTTTTGATACATATTTTTGAGCACTTAATAAAAAATTACTAGACATGTTAAAAGACATGGCCATATTTAAAAGAAACACTAGAGAAACAAAAATAATAGAAACAGTGTCATAAGTGATCCAGTTCATAGATTTAAAACTGATAAGGACTTTAAAATAACTCCTATTAATATGTTCAAGAAAATAGAAAAAATGGATAAAATAGATGAACAGACAAAGTTTCACAGAAGAATTAGAAACTAAAAATGGAATCAAATGGAAGTTCTAGAATTGAAAAATACATTCACTGAAATGGAGAACTCTGTAACTGAGTTTAACAGCATATTAGACACAATAGCAAACAGCATTAATGACCTGGAGCAAAGGGCAAGAGAAAATATTGAAATTGTAGTAAAGAGAAGAAGAATAAAAGAAAAAGGAGAAAAGTGTGGGAGATATATAATATACAGTGAAAATATCTAATGTACATATAATTGGAATCCTGGAGGTTGGGGGAAATAGAAAGGCAATTTTGAAAAAGCAATATTTGAAGAGAAAATGGGTGACAATATTCAGAAATTGATGAAAACTATCAACCCAGACAGTCAACCCATGTAGGTACATGTATTTGGCAAATTCCAAATGAGATAAATATAAAGTAAACCGTATTTAAGTACATCATAGTAAATCTTTTAAAAACGAAAAGAGAAAATTGTAAAAGTACTCTGAGAAGCTAAGACAAACAGAAACTTCACAATGGCAAAGAGGTAAGCCAGAACACAATAGAATGGCATCATTAAAGTGCCGAAGTAAAATAAAATAATTGCCAACTTAGAATGCTATATACAGCTAAAGAATCTTTCAAAACAAAGACAATATAAGGTGGTTTTCAAACTGCCAAAAGCTAAGAGAATTTATTGCCAGGATTTTTGTGCAAAAACAAGTTGAAGGGAATATCTCAGCCAGAGATAAAGTATTGCCAACTTGTAATGCTGAAATACAGAAATAAATGAAGAGAAACAAAATATAGATATGTGAATAAATACCATGCGTCACTTTGTTTTGCTGAGTTCACGGAGAACTTGGATCCAATCTTATTCTCAACCAAGACTTTCTGTTTAGCCCTCTCTGATTCTTCCCACCCAATGCCTTCTTAGTCTAAGCATTTGTTCCTTCTGCCATATTCCCTAAGCAATGATTAGGTGTTTGAATTCTTTTTTTTTTTTTTTTGAGACGGAGTCTCGCTCTGTCGCCCAGGCTGGGGTGCAGTGGCCGGATCGCCTGGGGTGCAGTGGCCAGATCTCAGCTCACTGCAAGCTCCGCCTCCCGGGTTTACGCCATTCTCCTGTCTCAGCCTCCCGAGTAACTGGGACTACAGGCGCCTGCCACCTCGTCCGGCTAGTTTTTTTTATTTTTTAGTAGAGACAGGATTTCACCGTGCACCGTGTTAGCCAGGATGGTCTCGATCTCCTGACCTTGTGATCCGCCCGTCTCGGCCTCCCAAAGTGCTGGGATTACAGGCTTGAGCCACCGCGCCCGGCCTAGGTGTTTGAATTCTTAACCTAAGGTTACTTGATTCAAAGCTCAGCTCCATCCTTTACAAAATCTAGATCTATTAATTAATATACCTCTAGGGATAGTTGCGTATGCTCTTGGTATCTCAGTTTCTTTATCTATAAAATACGTATATAATATTATCAACCTGATAGGATTTGCTGTGCTGCGAGCTATTGTGCAAAAACATCGTAAGGCATCTGGTGCTTAGAAGCCATCCAATAAATCTTAACATTGTTATTCTAATCATATTTTTCTCTCCTACTGTTTCAATGTATCTATATACATTTGTTCTGTCATACTTGGTATCTTAATTTGAAATGAATACTGTATTTTCTTTACATTTCCATATCTGACTTTCTGCTTTGCTTCATGCATCCTGTATTATTTTGGTGTTTTATAAAATTAGCAAATAATTCTGTTGTAGTATACCCATTTAAAAATATCATGAAGTATTGTAAAGCAATATTTTTACATTTTAGTACTTTGGATAGACTTGCACTGCTTAAGAAACAATGATATGTGCTCCTTACAGATATCGTTGTTTTTGACAAATTAAATTTTTTTTTTTCTGAAATAAGGAGGGCGAAGACCACCTGGTGACCATCAAGCAGGTCATCCGAGACAAAAAATTCCTCATTTGAGTATAGAAGTAATTAGATTTCCCTGTTATCTAAAGTCAGCACCTCGTTCCAGGCCTCTTTTCAACTTAAAATTTATAAGTAACTAGAATTTCTGTATATCTCTGGAATGCATGCATGTCTAAACTCATGCTACCCTTCCTGACATTAAGCCACTAAAATGTCTACAAATGTAATCGTTTAACATGCATATTACCCTTAAGCTCCCGCTTTAAGGTCCATAAATATCCCTAAGGAAAAATCTACTGTGGCATGCTCAGTCCTCTCCTGCTGAGATGCCCTGCTGCACTCTTCTGCAGCATTCTTTCATTCTAATAAAACTTTATTTTTAAAAACCTATACTACTGTTGCTAAATTTTTCTAACCAACCCATGAGTTGACCACTTTCTGAGGCCAGGGCTCTGACACCTAACACAGCATGAAATTCTTTTAATCATTTTGACTTACCAACCTTGGGGAAGGTTTCCTCTCTGCTGCTATTGCAAAACTTCCTGATATAACATACTGAGAACAAAAAGAGGCATACATAAGAATAGTTATCTTATCATACAAGAGATTCTCAGAACTTTAATAACATCAAGCCCATGCAAAGAGCAGTTGAAGTTTAAGAAGAATTTGGCTGAAATACCAAAATTCCTGTTGTAGTTTTGCGGTAGCCCCTGGAAAAATCACCCAGCTGTAAATCCAATGGTTCTTTAGTATACAGAGAATCATTACTGGATTACTGATACTTGTATTTGGCATAAAATACAGGGATATTTTAAACATGATTTTATAGCTTAGAGGGTAAATAAAAGCTTACGTGGTTTTATTTAATAACTTCTTACTGAATATATGAGTTTTATTGCTAGAAAATATATGTTGTTAAAATTTGGTGAGTTCATATTCACAGATGTTCAATATAATGTTATTGAAAAATATTTTAGTAACCAGAAACAGCATTGAAAATAGTTCATCTGCAGTTTAGTTTTTGAAATGCAGGTCTCATGTATTAGCTTCCAGATGTAGCTTATAGTGAATATTCTATTGTTTTTCTGGCACTGATTGGAAGGACAATAGTTTTCGGTGCATCAATAATTGATTTTTTTTCCGTTGGTGTAAACTGCATGTGCGTATGCAGTTTTTAAATGACGTTATATGATTATCTAGTCTGTAACAAGTGGAGCAGAGAATGTTCCTTTCTCAGAAAATGGGGCCTCTGAAAAATCACAGTAAATAGTGTTAGAGACAGATAAACAAATGAACAACATATAGAGAAGAGATTTTCATGTCATATTAAAATATGAAGTAAATAAAACAGAATGATATGATAAAGGATATGCTGAGGGTGAAATTCAAGAGGTTTTTCAAAAAGGTTTCTCAGAAAAGGTGACATTTAAACTGTGATTTGCATGACAGTAAGACTTGAGGATGCAGCATCTTAAGGAGAGAAAACAGCTGCTGCAAAGGACCTAAGCCTCTGTGCTAGAGTATCTGCCTCTGGGAAGCCTCCCGCCTTTCTTCCAGTTGTGGTGACCATCTGTGTCAAGCATCTATGATCTGTGTTTCTATAATAACACTCAAATATGTTGAAAAAAATTATACATACATTTGTTTGCCTCTTTATATCCTTAGTTCAAAATGGAATTTAGATGACTTGCATAAGTACATACACTAGGTTTAAAAATTTGTGAATAGAAGTAATTAATATGTAAAGACACTAGGGATGATAACTGGCTGAGGTTGGGGGTAATTTTAACCAGTGAAATTGTACTGTGGGTCCCTGAATAATGAATAAGGCTAGATAAAACTAATCTTCACTTTTGACTCTGTGATGACTGGTGGCTTCCTTACTGGATGGTCACCTAATAATATGACATAAAAATGTATTTAACCCATGTGCGACTTATCCACACTGGGTAACCAATGCTCTCAATGTACTAGATTCCCATCATAACTTTGAGGCCAGACCCAGTTAATCACTGTCAGAATGAAAACACACACTGCATTTGCTCTACCAGCTACCGCCATATTGTTATTATTCTTTATGCAGGAAAATTCAGTGAAGAGTTATCTAAACTTACTATCTTGTCTTCCAACTATTTCTTAAGCCCACTCCAATCAGGTTTTCAATTCTACCTTGCCAATGAAACTCTTTTTGTCAAGATCATTCATTACCTCAATGTTATAAAATCTAATGACAATTTCAGATCTTGTCTTATCTAACTTGGCCTAATCTGTAGTCTTCAAGAGTTAATTGCTCCTTTTTTCTTGACTTTGCTTTCCTCAGTTGACTTCCAATGTAGCATACTCTCTTATTTTTCTCTTTTTCAATTGTCTTTGCCCTTCCCTCGTCTTCAATCTGAATTCCTGATGCTGTAGGTATACCAGGTCTCAAGCCTTGGTCCTTTACTCTATCCCATCTACACAATTGAGATCCCTTCTTAATAATTTCTTGTTTTCTTACAGTACTAAATACCATCAATATGACAATAATCTCACACTTATATTTCTCTCTCAAACTCCAGACTCATATACAGATAGGTACTTGACATCTCTACCTGGTGTCTAAAAAAGATTTCAAAACCAATGTGTCCCAAATTGAACACCCAAAATTGTACCCTCTTCAAACCAGCTCTACTCGTAGTCTTACTCGTTTTAGTCAATGTCAAATCCATTCTTCTAATTACTTGAGGAAATATTTTGGAGTCTTCTTTATTTCTTTTTCCCCTTTCACATCTCACATACAATCCATTAGGAAGTTTTATGGTCTCTATTATCAAAGTATATCCTAAACAAACTACTTTTTGTTTTGCTACCTCCCTGGTTTGAGCCACTATCATCTCTTATGGATAACTGTAATCAGATTTTAGGAGGTCTCCTTGCTTTGACCTTTGCTCTGTTATAATTTCTTAATGATCTTTAAACTTAATTCAGATCATGTCATTCCTCTGTTCAGCATCCTGCAATGACTGTCAATGATATTCATCCATGCAAGGATCACAGATCCTTAGATTATCATGTCTTCTGTCATACAGCTGACCTCCTTTTCTACCAATTTTCCCTTAGCTGAATTTGCTCCATCCAAACTGGCCTCTTCTTTAGTAAACACTCCAGGCTTGTTCTTAGCCTAAGACCTGTTCTCCTTCTTACTCTTCCTCCAGATATTCAGTGGCTTATTACTTCACTCCTTCAAGTCTTAGCTCAAATGTTTTCTTTTCAATGAGGCTTGGACATTCTATAAAAATTGTAACCTGCCAGGCATGGTGGCTCATACCTGTAATCCCAGCACTTTGGGAGGCTGAGGCAGGTGGATCACTTGAGACCAGGAGTTTGAGATCAGCCTGGCCACCATGATGAAGCCCCATCTCTACTAAAAATATAAAAATTAGCTGGGCCTAGTGGTGGGCACCTGTAATCCAGCTACTTGGGAGGCTGAGGCAGGAGAATCACTTGAACCTGGAAGGTGGAGTTTGCAGTGAGTTGAGATCAGGCCACTGCACTCCAGACTGGATGACAGAGCAAGACTCCGTCTCAAAAAAAAAAAAAAAAAATTGTAACCTGCACTAACCTCATGTTTCTTTACCCTCCTCTATATTTTATTGTTTTCCCATAGTACTTTTAAATATTTATGATGTATAACATGATGTTTTGATATATGTATATTTTGTGAAATGATTACCGTAATCAAACCAACATATACATCAACTTACATAGTATATTTTGAGGAGGGGGTGAGAACGTTTAAGATCTACTCTCCTAGCATTTTTCAGGTATACAATACCTTATTAACTATAGTCATAATGGTGTACAATAGATGTCCAGAGCTTATTCTTCCTGTTAACTGAAACTTCTTACTTTTTGACCAATATGTCCCCTAAGTGCCAGACCCTGACAACCACTATTCTACTGTATGCTTTTATGAATGTGACTTTTTAATATTCCCTATATAAGTGAGACCATACAATGATATGGTTTCACTGTGTCCCCACCCAAATCTCATCTTGAATTGTAGTTCCCACGATCCCCATGTATGGTAGGTAATGGAACAATGGGCCAGTTACCCTCATGCTGTTCTCATGATAGTGAGTGAGTTCTCCCAAGATCTGATGGTTTTATAAGGGACATCCCCCTTTGTTCAGCACTCACTTCTCTCACCTGCTGCCATGTAAGATGTGCCAGTTCTGCCTTCTGTCATAGTTGTAAGTTTCCTGTGGCCTCCTTAGCCATGAGGAACCCTGTCAATTAAACCTCTTTGCTCTATAAATTACTCAGTCTTGGGTATTGTATTAGTTCATTTTCTCGCTGCTGATAAAGACATACCTGAGACTGGGCAATTTACAAAAATTTACAAATTGTGCTACTATAAACATGCATATTCAAGTACCTTTTATGTATAATGACTTATTTTCCTCTGGGTAGGTACCCAGTAGTAGGATTGCTGGATCAAATGGTAGATCACTTTTAGTTCTTTAAGGAATCTCCACACTATTTTCCATAGTGGTTGTACTATTTTATGTTCCCACCAACAGTGTAAAAGTGCTCCTTTTACACCACATCCAGGCCAACATCGATTATTTTTTGATTATGGTCATTCTTGCAGGAGTGAGATGGTATCACATTGTGGTTTTGATTTGCGTTTCCCTGATAATTAGTGATATTGAGCATTTTTCCATATGTTTGTTGGCCATTTGTATATCTTCTTTTGACAATTGTCTATTCATGTCCTTAGCCTACTTTTTGATGGGACTGTTTGTTTTTTTCTTGCTGATTTGTTTGTGTTATTTGTAGATTCTAGATATTAGTCCTTCATTGGATGTATAGATTGTGAAGATTTTCTCCCACTCTGTATGTTGTCTGTTAACTCTGCTGATTATTTCTTTTGGTGAGCAGAAACTTTTTAGTTTAATTAAGTCCCATCTAGTTTTCTTTGTTTTGGTTGCCTTTGCTGTGGGGTTCTTGGTCATGAAGTCTTTGCCCAAGCCAATGTCTAGAAGGGTTTCAGGATGTTATTTTCTAGAATCTTTAGGGTTTCTGGTCTTATATTTGAGTCTTTGATTCATCTTGAGTTGATTTTTGTAGGAGATGAGAGACAAAGATCCAGTTTAATTCTTCTACACGTGGCTTGCCAATTATCCCAGCATTTGTTGAATATGGTGTCCTTTCCCCAGTTTATGTTTTTGTTTACTTCGTGGAAGATCAACTGGCTATAAGTATTTAGGTTTATTTTTGGGTTCTCTGTTCTGTTCAATCAGTCTATGTGCCTATTTTTATACTAGTAATATGCTGTTTTGTACCAGTACTATGCTGTTTTGGTAACTATGGCCTTACGGTTTAGTTTGAAGTTGGGTAATTTGATGCCTCCAGATTTGTTCTTTTTGCTTAGTCTTGCGTTGGCTATGCAGGTTCTTTTTGGTTCCACATGAATTTTAGGATTGTTTTTCCTAGTTCTGTGAAGAATGATTGTGGTATTTTGATGGTAATTGCTTTGAATTTTTAGATTACTTTTGGCAGTATGAACATTTTCCCAATATTGATTCTACCTATCCCTGAGCATGGGATGTGTTTCTATTTGTCTGTGTCATCTACGATTTCTTTCAGCAGGGTTTTGTAGTTTTCCTGTAGAGGTCTTTCACCTCTTTGGTTAGGTACATTCCTAAGTGTTTTATTTTTATTTTTTTGCAGCTGTTGTAAAAGGGGTGGAGTTTTTTATTTGATTCTCAGCTTAGTAGCTGTTGGTGTATAGCAGAGCTACTCATTTATGTACATTAATTTTATATCATGAAACTTTGCTGAATTCATTTACCAGTTCTAGGAGCTTTTTGGAAGAGTCTTTAGGGTTCTCTAGGTATACATTCATGTCATCAGCAAACAGCAACAGTTTGACTTCCTCTTTACTGATTTGGATGCCCTTTATTTCTCTCTCTTGTCTGATTGCTCTGGCTAGGACTTCCAGTACTATATTGAATACAAGTAGTAAAAGTGGGCATCCCTGTCTTGTTCCAGTTCTCAGGGGGAAGAATTTCAAGTTTTACACTTTCAGTATAATGTTGACTGTGGGTTTGTTGTAGATGGCTTTCTTACCTTTATATCCCTTCTATGCCAGTTTTGCTGAGGGTTTTAATCATAAACAGATGCGGAATTTTGTCAAATTCTTCTTATGAATCTATTGAGATTATCATGTGACTTTTGTTTTTAATTCTGTTTATGTGATATATTCCATTTATTGACTTGTGCATGTTAAACTATCCCTGCCTCCCTGATATAAAACCCACTTGATTATGGTGGATTATCTTTTTGATATGCTGTTGGATTCTAGTTTGTTAGTATTTTTTGCTAGTTTTTTTTGAGGATTTTAAAATCTATGTTCATCAAGGATATTGGTCTGTAGTTTTCTTTTTTTGTTATATTCTTCTCTGGTTTTGATATTAGGGTGATACTGGCTTCATAAAATAATTTAGGGAGGATTCCTTCTTT
>NW_012119710.1:8791808-8793392 GCF_000951035.1 Colobus angolensis palliatus | reverse complement strand
CTGGCTAATTTTTTGTATTTTTAGTAGAGATGGGGTTTCACCACGTTAGCCAAGATGGTCTCGATCTCCTGACCTCGTAATCTGCCTGCCTCGGCCTCCCAAAGTGCTGGGATTACAGGTGTGAGCCACCGCACCCGGCCTCAATTTTCTTAAATTTATGGAGACTTGTTTAGTGGCCTATCATATGGTCCATCTTGGAGAAAGTTTTGTAAGCTGATGAGTAGAAGGTATATTTTGCAGTTGTTGGGTAGAATTGCTCTGCAAATATCTGTTAAACCTCTTTGTCCAGGGTATAGTTTAAATCTATTGTTTCTTTGTTGACTTTCTGTCTTGATGACCTGTCTAGTGCTGTCAGTGGAGTATTGAAGTACCCCACTCTTATTGTGTTACTCTAGTTATTGTGTTAACACTTATTGTGTTACCTATCTCATTTCTTAGGTCTAGTAGTAATTGTCTTGTAAGTTCGGGAGCTCCATTGTTAGGTGCCTATATATTTAGGATTATGCTATTTTCCCATCGGACTAGTTCTTTTATCATTGTATAATGTCTCTCTTTGTCTTTGTTAACTGCTGTTGCCTTAAAGTCTGTTTTGTCTGCTAAAAGAATAACTACTCCTACTCACTTTTGGTGTCCGTTTGCATGGAATATCTTATTCTACCCCTTTACCTTAAGCTTATGTGAGTCCTATGTGTCAGGTGGGTCTCCTGAAGGCGGCAGAAACTTGGTTGGTGAATTCTTATACATATTGCCATCCTACATCTTTTAAGTGGAGCATTTAGACCATTTACATTCAATGTTAGTATTGAGGTGTGAGGTACTATTCCATTCATGTTGCTATTAGTTGCCTGAAAACTTTGTTTTTTTCATTGTGTTACTGTTATGTAGGTCCTGTAAGATTCATGCTTCAAGGAGGTTCTATTTTTGTGATTTTGAAGATTTGTTTCAATATTTAGAGCTCCTCTTAGCTGTTCTTGTGGTGCTGGCTTGGTAGCAGTGAATTCTCTCAGCATTTGTTTGTCTGGAAAAGGCTATATCTTTCCCTCATTTATGAAGCTTACCTTTGCTGGATACAAAATTCTTGGCTAATAATTGTTTTGTTTAAGGAGGCTAAAAATAGGACCCCAATCCCTTCTAGCTGGTAGAGTTTCTGGTGAAAAATTTGCTATCAATCTGATAGGTTTTCCTTTATAGGTTACCTGATGCATTTTCCTCACAGTTCTTAAAATTCTTTCCTTTTTCTTGACTTTAGATAACCTGATGACTATGTGCCTAGGCAATGATCTTTTTGCAATGAATTTCTCAGGTGTTCTTTGAGGTACTTATATTGGATGTCTAGATCTCTAGCAAGGCTGGGGAAGTTTTCCTTGATAATTCCCTCAAATATGTTTTCCAAACGTTTAGATTTCTCTTCTTCCTTAAGAATACCAATTATTCTTAGCTTTGAAGATTTAACATAGTTCCAAACTTCTTAGAGGCTTTGTTCATTTTTTAAAATTCTTTTTCTTGTCTTTGATGGATTGGGTTAATTTGAAAGCCTTGTCTTTAAGCCCTGAAGTTCTTTCTTCTGCTTTTTCAATTCTATTG
>NW_012119710.1:8749024-8787653 GCF_000951035.1 Colobus angolensis palliatus | reverse complement strand
AGTGTCTGCAAAGAGTCCTGTGATGTGATCTGTCTTCAGGTCTTGCAGCCATGGGTACCAGCACCTGCTCTGGTGGAGGTAGCAGGGGAGTGAAGTGGACTCTGTGAGGGTCCTTGGTTGTGTTTTTGTTTAGTGCACTAGTTTTGTTTTGGTTGGTCTCCAGCCAGGAGGTGATACTTTCAAGAGTGTATCAGCGGTGGTCTTATAGGGAGGATGCAAACTTGCCCTAGGAACATGTGATAAAGTATTCAGTTTTTTCAGGCAGTGGGCAGGGTCATAGAGCCCCCAAGAGATTATGACCTTTATCTTTGGCTACCATGGCAGGTAGAGAAAGACCATCAGGTGGGAGCAGGCATAAGAGTGTCTGAGTTCAGCCTCTTTTTGGGCAGGGTTTGCTGTGGCTGCTATGTGGGCTGGGGGCATGGTTCCCAATCTAATGGAGTTATATTCCCGGGGGATTATGGCTGCCTCTGCTGAGTCATATAGGTCACCAGAGAAGTAGGGGAAAGCTGGGAGTCACAGGCCTCACCTTGCTCTCATGCAGCCCACAGTCCTAAAGGCCAGTCTCACTTGGGAGGGTTTTGATTATTGATTCAATCTTTACTAATATGGTTCTGTTCAGATTTTCTGTTTCTTCAAGAACCAGTGTTGGTAGGTTATATGTTTCTAATCTTGGTCTATTTTATCCACGGCTGTAAGTGAGGCACTTAGAAGAAAGCCTGGTCTATAGTAGGTGTTTAGTAAATTTTTGCTGAGTGAATGAACTAAAATATTTTTGGGAGATAGATATTACTGAGAAGTGTGCGGGAAAATGGAAGGAGGAATATTTTACTCTATAATATAAATTCCTTAGAAATCTCTGTTGAGTCCAGGTGTGGTGGCTCACGCCTGTAATCCCAGCACTTTGGGAGGCCGAGGCAAGTGGATCACAAGGTCAGGAGTTTGAGACCAGCCTGACCAACATGGTGAAACCCCATCTCTACTAAAAATAGAAAAAATTAGCCAGGTGTGGTGGCGTGCGCCTGTAATCCCAGCTACTCGAGAGGCTAGGGAGGAGAATTGTTTGAACCCGGGAAGCGGATGTTGCAGCGAGCTGAGATTGCACCATTGCACTCCAGCCTGAGCAACAAAGTGAGACTCCATCTCAAAAAACAAAAAACAAACAAAAAAGGGAAATCCCTGTTGAATTCTTTCAAATTCCTCTTGGGCCAGTAATGCCCTGATCTCTCTTCTTCTTTGTGAAACTACTTTTAATAGTTCCTTCTATTGCCCCAGAAATGAAGTTCTGGCTCTCAGATTGCCTATATTATTGGGAAACCTGAGCTTTATAAGTAAGCTGAGCACTCATTAACCACTTACTATTTGTCATTTGGAACCTTACCATTCTTTGACCCCCAATGTTTACTCAACTAAATAAACTCTTTGTATGAAACAATTTTATAAGTAAATTTACCACTTTAAAATATCTTCAAAGATACAAGACTAAATTCTTCGACAGCAAGGATTATACATTTTCACAGATGGCATCTCTAGCACATTGCTTGGCCACAGAAACAGTCATTAAATATATTGAATGAATAAATAAATGCTCATCAGAAAAATAATTTACTCACAATTAAGAATGACAAAAATGGGAATCCTGATATTAAGCCTATAGGCAAGTAGATTGCTGAAAATGAAGCCGATTGATTAAGACATAAATATATCCAGATTTTTCCCAGAGCACAGTGGATCAGACCAATAATTATTTGAGCAGCCTATAAGAAAAGAATGTCAGAATCAAATATATGATACATACGTTTTAAGACAGTTACAAATTAGGTGATGGAAAGGGAAGGGAGGGAGTGTAGCTTCCATGTTTCTGAATCTCAGGAGTCTTTGCTACTATTCTTGATCAGCCCTCAAAATTATGCAAAAACTGGGGCGAAGCCAAGGTGACAGAAGAAAGTAGCAGCCACAAAAGTGCTTAGAATTGCTACATGTAGTTCACACAGGAATTATGCATGAGGGTTTTTAGCAACTAGTAGATGTATGGTTGCTTTCAGGCAAATGAAGGTGTTCTAGTGGCTTGTTTATGGGCCAGGTCGGCAAAATACATGGATCCAGCTCCTTTCCCTGATGTGTTTTTTTTTACCATACCTATCAATCAATTAATACAAAAATGGTTTTCTTGTGATAGCAATTTTGATTTTTAACACCATGGGGTGGGAGGAACACTTGCAATCAGTCCTGCTGAATCCTAAGATTCTGGCCCCTGTGATCTTAGGCGCTTTCTTGAACCATATAATCTCATAGTTTGGTTTTTGAGCTCACTCAAATCCCCAATAATTAGGCTGTATTATGAGAAAAAATATGTAGCATACTAGGTTTGGTTGGGGAAAAAGAGTAGATAGTGGTCCAAAATATCAACTTCCTTGAGATAAATGTAGAGAAAGAGCATGGAGAGCATCATGCTATGAGATGACCAATGTCCACAAAGCCCTGTGAACTAGGTTATCTCTTGACTGTGACTCTGACCTTGTCATCTCCTTTAGGAACCAGTCTCAACTTTATTTCAAACTCTTTATAGATACACACAGACAAAGGGAAAATCACAGCAGTAGGATTGCTGGGACTCAGTTTATCAACTCTCTCCCATTGGGTAACTGAGATAGAGGAACTGATGTCTCTTTCCTTAAATATTTGGGATCTGCAACACCAAAATCATTTATCCACTCAAGTAGCACTGAATCTTACCCCCAACATTCTGATTTCTTCTTTCAACACAATGTGAGACGATGGCATGTTATCCAAAATGTGGTGTAGACATTAGAAAGGACGAATGGAATCTATCTCTAAAGGCAACATAGAAAAAATAAACATAGTGATTTTAAAAACAGTGATCTCAAATAAGCACTTAAAAGTCATTGAGAAACCTATCATTGTTGTCTTTAATTTTTAAATAATGAAACAGTTCCCTGAAATAGGTATTTAAAAATTAATCAATTGATAAGCTCTCTTGGACATAGCTAACCTCTTGGCAATTCTAATTATCCTATTAGATTTTATACAGTTTTACCAATTTTAAATGACACCCTGTGGGTCCTTAGGATTCTAAGATGCAGACATCATAATTTAATGTGGCTTGTTTAAGCAAAATAGAACACGAGTGAGCTCACATAATCACTGGGAAGGGCAGGCTTGTCAAACAATGCCCGGAGACAACTCGCTGATCTAAACTGAGGAGGAAGTGCTCTTACCATTTCCTGTCCCAGAACTCTGTTGTAGAACTGGCATCATGATAAAACCTTCCCTGTCTCCTGGGCCATTGTCTGTCCAATTGATGACTACTGTAGGGTCTCTTTTGTTGTTCTCCCCTAAATCAAACTTTAGTGCAAGAATATGTAATTGGCAGAACCTAGATCAAATGCCTGCACTTTGATTTCAAGGGAGGCAAAGGAATATCATTTTTTGGATTCCATTTTGGCAAAGGTAGCTTTTACAACTTAGTGACCAAAAAAAGGTCGGGAAGATGTTTGGCACATGGCAGCCATGAATGTTTAAAAGGTGGCAGCCATACATTATCTCTATGACTTTGCCATTGTGGACACCATTCTGGGTATGTGGCCAACTCACCTCAGTTTCGTGCTTGTCATCTGTAGGAATTATTCCCTTATTGTATTAACTGGAAGAGAGGTGGGGAGTCTGTCTCAGGCTGGATCCATCAGTGTCACTTTCCCAGGAACTGTGTATTTAGAACTTAGATATTATAATGTTAGTCTGTGTTTGCCTCTAGATAAGATTACATAAACTCTTGAAATGAAGAACATTAATGTGTTCTAACATATGAGCTGAGAAGACATCCAGAAAAATCAAAAATAAAAAATAGACCAAGAGAACTACTGGAGTTCCTAATAACTTTCTATTTCCTAGTTATAGTCCTTTTCTGAAACTGAGATGTCTTCCTGCCCTTGGAAAATACATGTGTCTTTGTTTTGCTTAAGCTAGCAAGAGCTGTTTTCTGTTACTTGCAGTCAAAGTGTTTTTAAATTATTGCTTTGTCTTTCTTATAACTCTTGCCCTATGGCTTTGAGAATTTACTCTTTAGATTTTACAATATCTGATGGATCTTTGTTCTTTACCTAGTTTAGATTTTTTCTCAATATTTTGCCAATAGCCAACTCTGAAATCTAAGATCTTGGTTTCAAACTCTTATGTTATTTTTCTTTCTGATTTACATCAACCATTAATTCTTAAGGATCAGTTACCAAATAGATGTACCAATGACACATGAAATTGAGAAAATGGAGCATAGTATTGTGAAACAAGCGGTATAGACTTGAGTTCAAATCTTGTCTAGATTGACTGCTAATTGTATAATTGGTACAATTACTTTTAGACTAATAACAGTTGTCTATATTAATTAGTAATGTTAAGTTCTACATAATAGTTCAGAGAATTAGTTTTCTATTCCCACAGAGTTGTTTTGGGAAGCAAATAATAGGAACTGGCACAAAGTCAAATGCCAATAATGCTTTTTTCCTGTTTCTCTTCAACCTCTCTCCAGTTACTTGTATCAGATTCCCAATTCCCCTTTAGTTTTGGACACTACTTTTGGTTTCTTTTCCAGATTGTATTAGAAACAACCTCACTAGTTATTTGTGAGCAGTAAGCCACTCAGGTGCCAAGGCAAGAGACTGAAGGCACAAGCTGTTCCAGTATAATCAACAAAATACTTAAAATAAGAATAATTATATTAGACATAGAATATAGATATGATTATCTATGAATATTCCTAATCATTAGTTTATAGCATTATTCTTTATTCTAATATCGTAATAATATTTGTTCTACAATTATAACCTAGGAAAAACCAGGCTATACAGCGACAGGAACTGAAGGTACACGGTGAGAAGTGACCAGGAGTGTGAGCCCGCTGTCATGCCCGAATAGGGCCACTAGAGGGCTCCCTGGTCTAGCGGTAATGCCAGTGCCTGGGCAGGCACCCATGACTTAGCAGACCTTGGTCTAGAGGTAGCGCCAGTGCCTCTGAAGGCACCCGTTACTTAGCAGACCAGGAAAGGGAGTCTCCCTTTCCCCGGGGGAGTTAGAGAAGACTCTGCTCCACCACCTCTTGTGGAAGGCCCGCCCACCGCCATGCGGAGGCCTAACCGTCTCCCTGTGATGCTGTGCGTTAGCCGTCACGCTCCTGGTCCACTTTCATGTTCCGCCCTGTACGCCTGGCTCCGCCTTCTAGATAGCAGTAGCAGAATTAGTGGAAGTATTAAAGTCTTTGATCTTTCTGAGAACCGCATAGAAGAAATAATGACGTAAGCTGTCCCCTCTCTCTCTGCCTTGGCTGCCTAAAAGGGAAAGGCCCCCTGTCTGGTGGACACATGACTCACGTGACCTTATCAATCACTGGAGATGACTCACACTCCTTACCCTGCCCCTTTTGCCTTGTATACAGTAACTAGCAGCGCGGTCCAGCATTCGGGGCCACTACCCCTCTCCGCGCCTTGGTCGTAGTGGTCCCCGGGGCCCAGCTGTCTTTTCTTCTATCTCTTTGTCTTGTGTCTTTATTTCTACAATCTCTTGTCTCTGCACATGAAGAGAAAAACCCACAGGCCCTGTAGGGCTGGACCCTACTCTTATTTCACACCATTCCTTTGAATTATTCCCTTGAGTTACAATTTGCTACAAAGTAGCAAAATAGGAAACAACTCAATCACCACAGCAAAGGAACCTAAAAGCTTAAATCCAGCCTCTATAATATGACCAGTGGCATTTCCAAAACAGAAATCACGTGTAGAAATCACTTGCTTAAATCATTCTACCACAAAGATACATGCACTTGTATGTTCATTGCCATGCTATTCACAACGGCAAAGACATGGAATCAACCTAAATACCCATCAAAGTGGACTAGATAAAGAAAATGTGACATATATGCACTGTGGAATACTACATGGTCATAAAAAAGAACCAAATCATGTCCTTTGCAGCAACATGAATGGAGCTGGAAGTCATTATCCTAAGTAAATTAATGCAGGAACAGAAAACCAAATACTGCATGTTCTTACTTATGTGAGCTAAACATTGAGTACACATGAACATGAAGAAGGGAACAGTAGACACTAGGCCTTATGTGATGGTGGATGGTGGGAGGAGGTGAAGATATGAAATCTACCTATTATGCTGGGGGCGGTGGGTCACTCCTGTAATCCCAGCACTTTGGGCGACTGAGGCAGGGAAACCACGAGGACAGGAGTTCAAGACCAGCTTGGCCAACATGGTGAAACCCTGCCTCTACTAAAAATACAAAAAATTAGTTGGGCATGGTGACAGGCACCTATAGTCCCAGCACTTGGGAGGCTGAGGCCGGAGAATCGTTTGAACCTGGGAGGCGAAGGTTGTAGTGAGCTGAGATTGCACCACTGCACTCCAGCTGGGGTGACAGTGTCTCAAAAAAAAAAAAAAGAAAGAAATCTACCTTTCAAGTACTACAAGTACTATGCTTATTAGTTGGGTAATAAAATGATCTGTACACTAAACCCCTAGGACATGCAGTTTATCCGTGTAACAAACCTGGACATGTACCCCTTGAACTTAAAACAAAAGTTGGAAAAAAAGTCTTTCAATGACTCCTTGTTCTCTTCAGGTCACAGTACACATTTCTTTGTGTGGCACATTGGAGCCAGGTATATTTGGCCTACACTTCTTTTTCCCACGCAGCACTCCATCCATTCCTGACTGCTGACATTTCCACTACTGTGTGATATTTAAGCACCTTATGGTTTTTAAGTGCCTTCCCATATACATCATTGCTGCTGCAAAATCTCACAGTGTCGCAGTATCTGGCTCTAGCAATGAGTTTGCACATTGTTGGAATACACTAATTGCTGGCAGAATCCTTTCTACCCATTTTGGGTATCTTGTCCCTTGGGTTTTGCACTAGAGATTATATAAACAGAAACTCATATTTTGGATGATAAGAAAGGTGGATTTCCAAGCACAGTGATTTAAGAGTTTCCCTGATTGTGTGTTCCCTTTCCTGGCTGATGCGTTACCAGGAAATGCATGACGCGTTACCACATTAGGTATAGATGGGTAGATTCGTTTATGCCAGTTGTGAAACATGTTTGGGAAGTTCAGCCTTAGAGCATAGGTTCTCTGGCATTTATTGAATTAGTTTTGGGCAGCCTTGGAAGGTTACCCCAAAGACACATACTGCCTTTCTCCATAGCAGATGAACCCAAGGAGATAGAACAGACTTGACTGAGACATGCGGCAGGTACTAAACAGTCTTGAGAAAACAAACTTCGGTTTCAATGTTAAGGATCAAATTGAATTTATACGTGCGGACAATATGAATTTCAGGAGGTGATTCTCAGAAGAGCCACTTTTCACACGAGGACTCTGTGGCCTGCTCCAGAGGAGCAGCAGCGGAATCTACTTAGACCAGAATCCTGGTTAAGGGTTCTCTCTCCTAAAGCTTTGTAGGCCAGCCGGGAAAGGGAATACACAATCAGGGAAACTCTTGAGTCACTGTGCTTGGAAATCCCCCATTCCTATCATCCAAAATATGAGTTTCTGTTTATATAATCTCTAGTGCAAAACCCAAGGCACATCTCCTAAGCTAAAAAGGATATAGAAATACCGTAAAAGATGGAAAGTAAGAGTCATTCTTGGCACAACCATGACCCTGGGATCCCCAGTTCACTACACTGTCTCCATATTCTCCTCCTGTCAATTAGCCAATTTATTTTTACATGAGAGGATGCTGGGTGTGTCAAACAGGTCACTTACTGAAAACACACATTGGAAGAAAAGATATTGAAAGAAATACGTGAAAAGTGCCACAATGTATTAATTGAGGCTCTTTCCAACCGGAAGTGGTTTGAAAAACATTATGACTATGGGGTGGTGGGGAACACCTGACCCTCAGCAGGTCCTAGTTTTATTCCCAGCACCAGTGAAAATCCGACCAGGGATCCCTCCACTCACGCCTGGGCCCAGCGAGTGTGATCTGGTATTCAACTTCCTCAGTGCGGGGCCTGGCAGCCCCGGGAGCCCCGGTGGGTGCTTCCTCGGTGGCGCCCCTCACCTCGCCTCGCGGGGTTCTAACGTCCAAGAGCGCGGCTGTGCGAGAGACCCGCGCGGACACCTGAGGCGCAGTGGGGCTCCTGTGGCTCCGCAGGCCCTGCAGGTTCCCAAGACGAGGGTGAGGTAGGGGCTGACGACGATGCCGCCCTTTCCTGGCTGTGTGGGCTTTATCCTCCGTCCTTGGGCCTGGCACGCCCGGGGGGAAGAGGCTGTGCTTGACGTGTCCGTGGACTGATCACGTGGCGGCCCCACTGCTAACCCCAGGCACACCCCCGCTTAGAAGTAGCAACATTGTCAGAAGCTCCTTGCCGCTAAGAATCCTCTGCAAAATGTGGTAGATACAGCACTGCACTTAACTCCTTCGGGCCTCAATTTATTCTTTGGTAGAGTGGAGATGATACCCGCTCAGGTACCTCATATGCTCATGCTGCAGAACTTTGAAAACCAAAGATGTTTTACAAATATATTCCACTGCGATTACAAACATATTCCACTGCGATAAGCAGGGTGCATATATGTCCTTCATGCTGAACCTGACAGGTTAAGTTGTATTCTCAGTGTTTAACAACTATCCTCAACACATAGTAGGAACAGATGAATGATCGCAAGGTTTTGTCTAACATATTAAAGTGTTAGCATCGCTGGCTAATTATGAGTAATAGATGACAGTCATGTTTGTTGGACTCTTTTATGTTTGGCGTTTTTATGATAAATTACTTCAGCAAATTTCCACTTGGTGCCAGTATGTGCTAGGCATTGTTCACAAGGCTGGGGATACAGCAGTGAATAAAATAAAATTAAATTCTAATAAGAATAAGGAAGCTAATAATAAATAAGATTCATAAGGAAAATTTATAGCATGTTAAGAATAATGAGCGCTAAGGAGAATAATAAAGTATGAAAGGGAGGTGGGGTCAATGGAAATGTAAATGAAGGGAGTCAGGAAAGTCCTCATTATAAAAAAACTTGCACACAAATGTTCATAGGAGCATTCTTATATATTCCTAATAGCCAAAAATGAAAACAATCCAAATCCCTATCAACTAATGAATGAACAAATAATATTTGGTATATCCATATAATGTATTATTTGACAATGAAACACAACAAAGTTCTAGTTTATGCTACAGCATTAATAAGCCTTGAAATCATTATGGTAAGTGAAAGAAGCAAGTCACAAAGACATTCATATAAAATAGCCCCAGTAGGCAAATCCACAGAGACAAAAAGTAGACCAGTGGTTTGCTAATACTGAGGTAAGTGGTGGAGAATAAGAATTACTCTTAATGGGTTTGGGTCCAAAATTAGGTGGTGTTATTTACACAACTCTGTGAATATACTAAAAGCCACTAAACTATACACTTTAGATGGACAAATTTTATAATATTTGAATTATATCTCAATGAAACTGTTATAAAAATGAAAGGCAAGATGTATGTTTTATCTCTTTACTTATGAAATTTTGAAATAATGAACACCCTACAAGGGTGACTATGATTCTTTTTCTTTTTTTATGGGGGAGGGAGAGATTGGTCTTTTAAATTTTTATGTATTTGCTTTGTTGACCAGTGCGTGATCCATATAGAGTCACTGACTTCCTTTCCCTAGAATATAAGCTCCCTGAAGGCAGGATCTTGTCTCTTTTGTTTAAATCTGTTCCCAGAAGCAAGCATTATGCCTGGTGCAAAGTAGATTGTCAAAAAGTAGTTTATGATGAATGTATGGACGAACGGAGGAGCTACCCTATATTTACATTAACAGCTCATTCTTTCCAGTATCTCAATGGTGATATCCTGCTCTGTGATAAAAAACAAATATCTTTCAGATCTGACATGGCATCCCTATCTGGAACGATTCTTTGTGTTAAACTAGCTCAGGCTCTAAAGCTGGGACCTTGTTCAAGGATGCATGTGAATGGAGTTAAAGATTGGCGCTGCAATTGCACCTGATCTCCACTTGCGGGGCAGACTTCCTTGGTGCTGGGTTGATCAGTTAGGAGGAAGGGGCCTCAATTTCTAATTGTACTGTTCAGAGGGGACTCATCGTCTATTTCATTTTCCCAGAGGAGCTGTTATTGAGCAGTCTGTCCTTTAGAACACAGCACTTCTGTCTAGTTTGCACAATGGCATCTTACGTGTTAGTAGCCCCTTTTCAGATTAGTGGCCCCCGATCTCTACATTTCTTTCAAAACTTCTGGCATCATATCCTTCCTCTTTCAGCCTGGATCCCACAGATCCAACTAATTATCTTCTTATTAAAACCCACAAATGCAAGTTTACCGCCTTGTAATGACACCTTTTCTGTGTAGGATATTTTAGGGAAACTCACAATGGCATGGATAGACCCCCAACAAAGATGTCATTTGAAAGTCCAGTGTCTTCATCTGTGCTTCTAATAAAATCGTTGAGTATAATTTGGCCAATTTTTCCTCTGATTCCTGGCAACTCTTAATCCAAACAAGTACTTTATTCATTACCATCCCTCACTCCTAAATGACTTCCTTGTCAATATTTTCAAAGGAAAGACAAAGGCTCTCATGTTCTTTCTTATCCTCCTCATATGGAGGAATGGATAAAGAACGTTTACATTAAAGCTATTGATTCACTATTTTCTTACTTGATCAGAATTAGGTATCTTTCCTGTGTTCTAAAGTGTAATCTGTTCCTGTGCTACTAATCACATTTCCTTCGAAGGGCTTATAAACCTTAATCCATCAATTATCTCTTTCTCCCCAGTATATTCAAATATTACTCCCTGCTTCGTATTTCTTCTCAACCCATACATTTATACCAGTCTCTCTCACAGTTGTGGTTTCTAGTTCATGAAGGTAGACCAAACAGATGCTACTTATTCCTCATATGGACTCTAATTCCAAGGAGCACCCCTACAAAAAAAATTCCATTGCCACACTGAAAAATAAGAAGCAACTCTCTTGGTGAGCCAGAATCTGTGAATTCCGGAGAGACCAAAAGTACGCAGACTAGACTGAAGAAAAAGTGCACAATAATAAAGGACCTGCAACAGAAGACGGTTCTAAATGGTGGGAATTTTTGCATTTCATAAACAAATGGCATATACATAAATAACACAGATACTCTAGTCTTGAATTTATATCCCCCCAAATTACTTAAGGGGCAAGATGGGAGGACTCAGTTACCCATTCCTGGGACAGCGAATGTATAAATGTGCTGGGTGCGTGGCACAGACTTTTAGGCAGCATTTAAAATCAACTGATAGAGGTACTGATAGCAACATGGATAGATCTTTAACACTTACTGTTGGGAGGAGCAAAATTTGTGCATGTAATTTATCAGTGTGTATGATCTTCATGGATTCCAAATACATTCCCACAATAGAATGCCATACATTTTTGGGGAGATACTGACAAAATAGCCATGTTTTATAAAGTGGAACAATTGCTCATGGAGGGAGGGAAGGGGGAGTGGAGTATGGACATCAAAGAAAATTTTAAAAATAGGAAGCATCCTTATAGACACAACAAAACATTTCTAAGATAATTTACTTAAAATTTGAGTGTGATAAGCCACAGTGTAAAATTATAGGCAAAAATACATAACGTTTTGGGAGCTGGACTTTCTAGACAAAATAAATCCAGTAGCTATTAATTCATGTAGTCTCAATAACATAAAGATATGGCTAATTGTAATATACCTTCTTCACTGTATGTAAGCTATGCCTGTTTTAGTAATATCCAGTGAGAAAGAAATAATTAGAAGTAGTATTTAGAGCTAATCAGCAAAGAAGCCTTCACAAGCAATGGGATTATTTATCATTTATGTGAAGTCTCCTTCTCACAATGAAATAATTTTCTCGAGTTAGCATTTATTACATCATTATCAATTTTAGGTGTAGATTCTACTCTAGAAACATGTGCCCATTCATAGAATTTCTCTGATATGGAAGAATCTCTTAACTCAGGCTGACCATATTCAAACTGAGATAAACTCATGCACAGTTCCCCACATAGACAAAAATAACCACATGCATCAATTTTAATTTTTATTAATGAAATAGGGGAAAGAGAATACTGAGATGGATTTAATGAAATTACATTTTCCAAGAAGCCTCTTGAACAGAATGAAGTTCTTCATTTGTCACTAAACTTTCGTCCTTGACTGAGCTCACCGATGGTTTCTTTAATATGTAGAAAAAGGATCTCCTTCTGCCATGAACCTGAGGTTAAGTTAGATATCAGTACATTGATCATGAATACACTCTAAAATAAAGAACTATAAAATTTGGGGTAGAATTTTGGAAATAATTCTAATAGAAGTATTCTCATCATTGAGATTTTTATTTTATTTATTTATTTTTTAGAGATGAGGTCTCTGTCACCCAGCCTGGAGTGCAGTGGCACTATCATCGCTCACTGTAACCCTGAATTCCTGGGCTCAAGCCCTCCTTCCACCTTCCCCTCCTAACTAGCTATAGGACTGCAGGTATGTGCCACCACTCCTGGGTAA
The DNA here is from genome assembly GCF_000951035.1 of Colobus angolensis palliatus. Taxonomy (NCBI): domain Eukaryota; kingdom Metazoa; phylum Chordata; class Mammalia; order Primates; family Cercopithecidae; genus Colobus; species Colobus angolensis. The sequence goes on along the minus strand of NW_012119710.1, from coordinate 8,775,084 downwards.
TTTTTTCTATTTTATTTATTTTATTTTATTTTATTTTATTTTATTTTATTTGAGATGGGGTCTCACCGTGTTGCCCAGGCTGGTCTCAAAATCCTGAGCTCAAGCAATTCCCCTGCCTTAGCCTCTCAAAGTGCTGGAATTATGGGTGTGAACCACCCCACCAAGCGAGATTTTTAAATTAAACCACGTGCTTTTGATACTTTTTAGTTTCTTTCTTTGTCCTCTCTCCCTTTCTCCCTGGTTTCCATCCTCTCTTCTTTTTTGTTTCTATATATTGAAAGCCAAAGACAATGCCATATGACAAGACAGTCCCCAAGACAATGACTGATCATAAAGGACATATGGTTTTCTACTCAAACTTGATTGCATTATTAAGTATAGCATTGAATACCTATCAGTTTAAATTCTATTTAGTTGGAGTAGAAATCTATATGTTCTTATATACCCAATCTATGTTTGTTCTCTTTTCACTTTATTCAGAGAAGAATTAAGAATAAGACCTGTGTGTGTGTGTGTGTGTGTGTGTGTGTGTGTGTGTGTGGTGTGTTTCTGTTTACTTTGCTTTTAGGTAGAGCCATATTTTTTTGAGATTTTGAGTTTGAATACCTTTAGATGGAACTTCAGCTCCCCATTTTAATACCTTACTTAAAGAAAATTCACTGAAAGGCAGTCAGTGATCCAGATAACAGGTTTTCAATACCCTAATTCAGTACCCTAATTATAGCTAATTCACATGTTTTGAAAAGCAAATGACTTTTGCAGTACAAATGAAGATGTAGCCTCTGAGTGTCAAGAGAAAGTGGGAAATATGAGAAAAGAAATCTATATGATAAATTCCTCTCACTCCTAATTCATTTTGTCAGGTTAATTCAAAATAGAGATTCCTGAACAAAGCTATTTGTAAATTAAGATGGTAAACTTAACAAGGCGACTATATGGAATGATAAGTAAATTGGTGAGGCTGGAGCACAGCGTTTATAGGAGTGAATGGTAGGAAATGAAGTCAAGAAAGTAGATTGGGCTAATTTATTGCAGAAATGAATGTTGTGCTAGAATATCAGGCTTTCATGTGGCGAGTATTGCCTGTTTAAACTTTCATCTGGGGAGATGAAGAAACCGAGGACAGAACTGAAGTACATTTAGGGGATCATATAAAAAGGATTCTCAGATAGTTTCAATTTGAGAGTATTTCTCAGCTCCCTGGCCAGGGCAGCCAAGTAGATGGTGGTGCTCTCAGATGGAAAAGACAAGGTCATCACTTTGTGGGTGAGATGATTGGTTCAGTTTTAGACGAGTTTTACTTGAGGTGCTTTGCAATCATTTGAAGTTGGCAAAATGAGCCTAGAGCTCAGTAGAAAGGTCTAGGGTGGAGATTCAACATTTGGATTACTATCAATTTATAGATGGTATACATCTACCAAGCTGTAGGTATATATGGTGTTGCCTATAAAAAAGCTGTAGAGGTACAGTTGGAAAAGTCAAGGCACAGAATAGCAACCTGAAGAGATTAAGACCTAGGTAAGAAGGCAGGTCAAAGGGTCAAACAGATGAGATTAGAAAGTGGTACAATGGGGAGGAAGCTTAAATTTCCTAAACCTTTCTACACGTGTGGTCTAGGATATATGGACAACTCATTTTCTTCTTTGTGTTAACTTTGGTCTCCTTCTCAGTTGTTTTTATGATCTCACAGATCCCTAAGCCTCAGCCTGTTGATTGGGTACTGGGGAAAAAGGGTGGGAATATCTTTCACTGAAGTTCTCTGATTCAGTGAGATTGAGGTCAAATGGAGGTTAAGTTTTCCTTTAGACATGAAGTAGTTGGAATGGAGAAAGTAGGAAAATGGCTTTATTGAAAAAAGGTTTTTACCATCTTTTTCAATGTCTCCATTACTCCCACATCTTGGTTTCTGGAGACACTAAATTTCTACACTTAGATAGTCGATTTGTTCTCCCAAATTTTGAGAAATAAAGGCTTCAGACTTCAGTAGTCCCATATCCCCGTGCCTGGTAACAACTTCTACAAAGTTTTTTGTTCCCAGGGTAATATCTGTTGAATTAAACAGACCTGAGCCAGAAAATCACATGTCTTCTACCTTATTCTCTCATATGGTGTGGACATAAAAGTATCCTGTAATGCAAAACACTTTTATAAAAGGGAAGATTATTCAGCTGTGGAGGGACCCATGTAAGTGGACGACAGTTAGCGCCGAGTGTTCTCAGTTATCTACAATCAGAGCTTAGTGGTGGCATTATTTATACTTAATTCATATCAAAACCTTAGTTATTCAAATAGTGTTCGTAACAGAAGACAACATCCTCTGATTTACTAAGGGAGAAATGGGATACTCACTGTATCTTTATCTTCCTGTATGTTTTGCTTGGAATGCCCAGTGGATGACTATACTTGCGACAAACAACTCCAAGATGGTTAATATGAACAGATATTCCGAAAGGAGTTTACCAGTTTTCTGTACCCAAAAAGAAAATGTACATTCATTACAGATCTTTCTGTGTGAACGCTTTAGAATTGATAAAGGTATCTTAAAATTGAAGAAGAAAAACAGAAGAGAAAAACGACCCACCATATCCTCCACCCTCAACAAGAGAATTTTAAATATTTTTTAATCATAATTACAACTGATAATTATTGAGGATGATGATAAACTGATACATTTCTGCCAAGTGGATGATGAGAATCATTGATTGTGTTTTCTTGTTTATTGTTGTGGATAATAACAGGAAATTTTCACTGAGGCCAATAAATCTCTGGGGAAGATGGAATTGTGACACCCTTGAGGTTTAGTGTTGTAGAACTTATTTAATAGAGAAACATATACAAATCTGCCCTGTTGATAGGAAAGGACGCTAAAGAGAAACAGTGAAAGAAAAGAATGTTTGGACTTGTCACCTGGACTCAACACAAGGGCTTATGTGGCCTGGGGGTAGGAATTTCCTCCTGGGATTGTGCCTTTGTCTATAATCCTCAATAGATCCATATCCTGACAGGATAGCTGGGTTGGAAACAATAATACAGAATCTGTAATATTGGAAGCCCAAGCCTCATCAGTACTCAATGCACTTTTATGAGAAGGTCACCACTGGCTACTCAGATCAGTGTTAAGTAATGACATCATTTAGTAGTAACTGAACCATGGCAGCGGAAATTAAGGGCACGCTGGTGGACTGATGAGATACTCCATGACTCTGTTAACTAAGGGTTTGGAGTCAATATTGAACCTTTGGATTCCAGTGGTTTTGAATAACTTGAGAGGGTCAACAGGGAGGGGCCCTCAGGAGGAAGATTCTGGATTTCCTACTAATATGAATATTGATAGTTTAAGAGATAAATTAGAAAAATGAGAGTTAAGATCATAATTAAAGATCAATCCAATAAAATGAGCCATTCTTGTTATACAAATATAATCTTAAGCAACATCTTTATGTTTCTATTTATTTAAGATACCACTTTAAGGTATCCATCAGGGTATGTGTCATAAAATATTAGCATTCTCTGCAGCAGCCAAATGATTCTTTGATGTGCCAGTGAATTGATTTTTGTAAAAGCTCAATTTTGTGGGGTAAGATAATTTAGAATTTAAAACCATTCTGCATTAGAAAAAATGATCTGTAAGTGACTAGCCATGTGACTCTGAGCAAGTAGTTTAAAATTTCTAAACTCATTTCTTTATTGAATCAGAGACATAAATGGTCCCCTAAGGAGGTTTACAGTTGCACTCACTGTAAAATCACTTTCAAAGCTACATAGAAATAAGAAAACTCCAGCAAAATGCAAACTGGTGTATTCTTTGCAACTAGATAATTAACCAAGAGTTTTGGATGTTGAAGTAAGGAGAGTTTACTTAATGAGTTAGGAATTTAAATATAGGCAATATCTAATGGGTTCAATTCAGAAAAGTTGATTTCTAAGTATTGGTAAAAGTCCCCACTATGTTGCCCTTCATCAAGCCCTGGGCAGATGGGATAGAGTAGAAGGACAGAAATCCTAGAGAAGACTTTGGCCCCTTACGCTTCAATTTCTACACAACTTGCTTAGCACTGACTTCCACCTTCTTGCCCCCCTAGCCCCTTCTCTATACACCAACAAACGTGTATGGATAAATGCACATATGTCCACAGTTCCACATGAATGGGAACACAGATATACACAGATACTGAAATGCAAATGTGAACACACTTAGACTCCCACAGACCTGCTGAACAACTGACAGACTCAAAGCAGGCAGTGCAAAAATGTCCCATGAACGATATAGAACTGAGTACTCATGCATTCAAAATGACATACGTGTACAGAGTTCAGCTTTATTCTTTTTATAAACTACAACCCTGACATTGAACATAAACCCCTGGGTATCACAGGTACATGAGTATGCCAGTTCCTTCTTGGAAGACCAAGTCTTGCTATAACAAACTTGATCTTTTAAGGCCTGGGAGAACTGACCTCAGAGATGCAGGAACCTGGAATGAACTGAGCTGCCCATCATAAAAATATCGTGGCTATCAGGTGGGTCCAGAATTGAATATAATGCTTAGTCACTCAAAATGCATCTATTAATATTTATAATACCTTTCATTTGTTTACTTGAGGTTTTGGGTGGTCTTGGGTTGAGAAATACAGCTCATAGTTTGATTCACATTTTTAACAGATGCATATACCATGAGGTAAACTAATGGTGAGGGTTACCTCCATGACTTGCATTGTACTTAAGTACTCTGATCACTTAGTAAATATTTAACACATAATTCTAAAATTGTGATGAGATTCTCACAGAAACCTGGTACTTACATGTGGCCAAAGAGGATTTTTTGAACTTTTACTATATTTTATAAACTCAATTGATAGTAAAAGCAGACCAATCACTGAAATACAGGCACTTATGATGTTTACTACTAAAGCGTAAGACACCTGCAATAGAGAAAAATAATCATTTGGTCATTGGAAATTATCCATATGCATCATTGACAAGTATATTAAAGTAAAACATTTTTTTTTTAAAGTAAAAGGTTTATATAAATGTTGATTTTTTCAGCATAGTAGGATCATTACAAAGACGGTCAGAACTGCAGATTTGTCAGGATCCCAACAGGAATAAACCATTCTGGAGATGATACAATTTTTGATATAATAAACAAGTTTATTTCTTCACTGACCATTTATTGAATGCCTATTCTATACTCTGTAATCTATGCTCTGCATTAATAGATAAAAAGACAGAAAAGAAATGGTCTCTGCACTCAAGGAATTTTCAGGCTATTGAGGAAGACAAAGAAGTGCATGTTAAATGTGAATAGAATGTAAAAAAATTGTTAATAATGTAGGCAAATTCATAGTGCCATACAGTTTCAGAATATCAGAGAGCTAACATTTCAGGAGTTTGTTATGGTTCATTTTGGAGTGGAAGAAGGAGAGCTGCAGAAAATTTTGTTGGAAAGATAGGTGCTATCTAGCTAGATATTTAGGATTTTATCTTGAAGATGGTAGAGAATGGCATGCATACATATCACGTTGCTGCATAATTGCACTTTGTCCATGTATAGGATCAGAGAGGTGACATGACATTAAGAAGATCCTTATTTATTATATTTATTTCTTTGTCTACATTTGAATATCTATGTCTATATCTATGTATCTCCTGTACAAACTAGATAATACCATTCTGGATATAGAAATCGGCAAAGATTTCATGACAAAGACACCAAAAGCAATTGCAACAAAAACAAAAATTGAAAAATGGGATCTAATTAAACCAAGCAACTTCCGTGCACAGCAAAAGAAACAATCAACAGAGTGAACAGACAACCTACAGAATGAGAGAAAATTTTTGCAAACTATGCATCTGACAAAGGTCTAATATCCAGCATCTGTAGGAAACTTAAACAAATTTACAAAGATAAAACCAAACATCCCCATTAAATAGCAGACAATGGACAGGAACAGACATTTTTCAAAAGAAGACATACATGTGGCCAACCAGCATATGATAAAAAAAACTCAACATCACTGATCATTAGAGAAATGCAAATCAAACACGAGATACCATCTCACACCAGTTAGAATGGCTATTACTAAGAAATAAAAAAATGACAGATGCTGATAAGGTTTTAGAGAAAAAGTAACACTTATACACTGTGGGTGGGAGTGTAAATTAGTTCAATTAGTGTGGAAGACAGTGTGGTGATTCCTCAAAGACATAAAAACAAACTACAATTTGACCCAGCAGTCCCATTACTGGAAATATATCCAAGGGAATATAAATCATTCTGTCATAAAGACACATGCATGTATATGTTCACTGCAGCATGATTCACAATAACAAAGACATGGAATCCACCTAAATGCCCATCAATAGTAGACTGGATAAATAAAATGTGGTACATATACACCATGGAATACTATGCAGCCATAAAAAAGAGAAGCTCATTTTCTTTGCAGGAACACGGAAGGAGCTGGAGGCCATTATCCTTAGCAAACTAATGCAGGAACAGAAAACCAAATACTGCCTGTTCTCACTTGTAAATGGGAGCTAAATGATGAGAACACATGAACACATAGAGGGAAACAACACACTGGAGCCTATTGGAGGGTGAGGGTTAGAGAAGGGAGAGGATGAGAAAAAATAACTAATGGGTACTAGGCTTAATACCTGGGTGACGAAATCATCTGTAAAACAAACCCCCATGACACAGGTTTACCTATGTAACAAACCTGCACATGTACCCCGGAACTTAAAATGAAAGTTAAATTTAAAAAGATATGTCTATTTCCTTCTATCTAATATGAATTAGATAATAATTACTAAAGCTTAAACTACTGAATTCTGAAACCAACTTCACTGGATAAAGGATGTGTTTATCGAAGTTGCTGTTGTATGTTGTCTAGTGATCTCAACTAATTTATTCTTTTGGAACAAATCTCCCTTAAAGAAAGACAAATGAAAATAAAGTGTTTATTATTTCATTTTATAACCTAAACATACAACTGTATTGCTTAGTAAATTTTGGTATGTTGACATAATCCAGTCTTTAAAAGGAAGTATATTTGGTAAATATTTCATTTTCTCAACTATACAGACAATAGTTATGTCAAAATAATCTGGTTTTATTTAGAAAAGAGCCACCTTGTTGAGGAAATACATCAATAAGGCCCTGTGGAGCAGATGTTCTTCTCTGGAGCGTGAAGTTTTTCTGGGAAAAACTTATCTGAACAAAACAAGCAGAAACACTTGTTTTGATTCCTGCTCTCTGTTGGGATGGTACTGGCCATATTTAAAGTATACAATTTGAGAAATCATCAATACAGAAAGATATACAGTAAGTGCACTGTAAGAAGAGAGTGAAAGTATGGAGGAACTGGGATACTCAGCCTGTGGGTGGAAATGTAATATGCTACAACCACTTTGGAAAACAGGTTAGCAGTTTCTTGAAAAGTGAAACATGCATATACTCTACGATTCACGTATTTACTAAAGACAAATGAAGGCATATGTCTGTACGAAGACTTATATGTAAATGTTCATAGTAGCTTTATTTGTAAAAGCTCAAAACTGGAAACTGCAAGTTCCATCAATAGGTGAATGGATAAATGAATTGTGATATATCCATAAAATTGAATATAATTTAGAAATAAAAAAGGGATTGATAACTTATATACATGGATGAATCTCAGGATAATTATGCTGAATGAAATAAGTCAAACAAGAAAGCATATATACTGTATTATTCCATGTGTATAAAACTCTAGAGAATGCAAATTAATCTGTAGTGATAAAAAGCAGATCAGTAGATGCCTGGGGGAGGGAGGGTTTTGAGGAGAGAAAAGCAAGAGGGATGACAAAGGGGCATGGGAAAACTGTTGGGGGTGACATATGCACTATCTTATTGTATTAATGGCTTACCAAATTATGTACTTTAAATACGTATGGTTTATTGTTTATTGTATGTCAATTATGCCTCAATAAAGCTATTAAAAATTAAGAAAGAAGAGCATGAAGGGGCACTATGTGACAGCCAGATGCAGTAAAAGAGTGTGAGGCATGGGATAAGCTACCCTCTATGACCCTGCCATCTACTATGAAGTTTTGTTTCGTTTGCTTTTTAGTAACTTTTGAAAACAGAGAGCAAATAATCATTTTTTTTTTTTTTGAGACAGAGTCTCACTCTGTCATCCAGGCTGGAGTGCAGTAGTGGGATCTCGGCTCACTGCAACCTCCACCTCCCAGGTTCAAGCAATTCTCATGCCTCAGCCTCCCAAGTAGCTGGGATTACAGTCACACGCCATCACGCCCGGCTAATTTTTGTATTTTTAGTAGAGACCGGGTTTCACTACGTTGGCCAGGCTGGTCTTGATCTCCTGACCTCAAGTGATCTGCCCATCTTGGTCTCCTAAAGTGTTGGGATTACAGGCATGAGCCACTGCACCCAGCAAGATGGTATAAAGAATATTTTAAGAAACACTTATACTTTTATTGCAGCCACAGAAAATCATAAATTATTAATCTTTATTTAAAAAAACCCAGGCTTTGTTTCTAAAATAACTGAAACATTTCAGATAAAAGTTTTCTTGCCTAGTTCAATTTCAGGTTTTGGCTATTGTGAATGAACTCCTATAAACATGTGGGCAAGTTTCTGTTTTTTGTTTTTGACATATGTTTTTATTTCTCAGATTTAAGTGCCTAGCAATGAATTGCTGGATCATATGGCAGGTGTATATTTAAATTTTGAATGAATGACCACATATTTTTATAAGGTCATGGTGTCATTTTACACTTCCAATGACAATATGAAGGGCTTGTTTTCTCCACATACCTGTTAACATTTGTTGTTAAGTATGCTATTTCTTCTCTTTCTGGCTTCTATTTTCAGGAAATATCTTTCTTCATTCCTTCACTTTCAGTCTATATGATTCCTTAAAGGTGAAGCGAGTGTCTTGTAGGCAGCAAATAGTTGCATTTTGTTTTCTAGTCCATTTAGTTACTTAATTTTTTTATTGGAGAATGTAGTCAATTTACATTCCCGGTAATTATTAATATATAAGAATTCTTATTGCTGTTTTGTGGTTTATTTTCTTTTTAAACCATCCTTTGTTTCTTTCCTCCTCTCTTACTGTCTTTTGTAATTTGATGATTTTCTGTGGTTGTATGATTTGATTTCTTAGTTTTTATATTTTGTGCAACTATTATAAGTTTTTGTATTGTGGTTACCATGAGGCACAAATAAAATATTTTGTAGTTGTACCAGGCTTTGAAAGCTGATAACAACTTAACTTTCAATACAAAATGTCTGCATTTTACTTTTTCCCCTATTTGTTATTTGGATGTCAAAATGTGTATCTTTTGTAATTTTGTAATTTGTATACCTTAGTTTATTGTAGTTATAGTTGTTTTTCTTCTAACACTTATATTAGAGATAAAATTGCTTTATGTACCACCATTATAGTACTAGAATATTCTGAATATGACTGTGTATTATTTATATCACCAAGTTTTATACTTTATATGTTTTATGTTGTTAATTTGTGTCATTGTGTTTTTGGTTTCAGCTTAAATAGCTCCCTTTCATGATTCCTGTAAGGCAGGTATAGTGATGATGAGACCCCTTAGCTTTTTTTTTTTTTTTTGTCTGGGAAAGTTTTAATTTTTCCCTTATTTCTAGAATAGCTTTGCAAGGGCCGGGCGCGGTGGCTCACGCCTGTAATCCCAGCACTTTGGCAGGCTGAGGCGGGTGGATAGCCTGAGATCAGGAGTTTGAGACCAGACTGGCCAACATGGTGAAACCTGTCTCTACTGAAAATACAAAAATTGGCCAGGCGTGATGGCAGGTGCCTGTAGTCCCAGCTACTCGGGAGGCTGAGGCAGGAGAATCACTTGAACCCGGGAGGTGGAGGTTGCAGTGAGCCGAGATCACGCCATTGCACTCCAGCCTGGGCAACAAGAGCAAGACTTTGTGTCAAGAAAAAAAAATAATAAAAATAATAGCTTTGCAAGGTAAAATATTCCTGGTTGACCTTTTGTTGTTGTTGTTGTTTACAGCACTTTGAGTACATTATTCCACTCCTCCCTGGCCCACATGATATCTGCTGAGAAGTCTGCTGATAGCTGTATTGGAACCCTCTAGAATATGATATGTTTCTTATCTCTTGCTACTTTGAGAATTCTTTGTCTTTGATTTTTGATAGTTTGAACATGGTATGTCTTGGTTAACCCTTCTTTGGGTTTAATTTGATTGAAGACTTCTGAGCCTCCTGTATCTGTATGTTGCCATCTTTTTCCAGATTTGAAACGTTTTCAGCCATTAGTTTCTTAAATATGCTTGCTCTTCCTTTCTCTCTTTTCCTTCTATAAATTCAATTATGAAAATGTTATCTGAAATGGTCAGGGTCGAGACTATATTCCACAGGTATGTGTAGTCATAGGATTCCCTCCCTGGTGGGGTCTGGACAGAACCTCCGACTGGGCTCTGAAGATTGATGGGGCCTCTGCTCAACTGCTCGTGTCAGGCAGAGCCAGATGTTCTGCTTCATAGATATGCTCATATGTTGGCTTGCCTCCCAGCCTGATACATCCTTTTGCAGGTCTCTGAGGCTGGGTTACTGCTTAGCTAATCATGTTGAGCTGGGCAAGAAGGTACACTCTGTAGCAATGTCCAAATGCAGACTTGCTTCTCAGCCTGGGAGAGCCTTATGCAGAGCTCTGATGCTGGGTGTCAAAGCTAGACAAAGGCTTGAGCCTGGCAAATCTCTCAACTGTGCTTCCTGCAGAGAGGTGCTTTTGGCTAATCTCTCTGGTTGGGTGCCTCTGCTGACCAGAATACAGAGCCGCAGCCAAGATTCACGTGCTGGTTGCTGTGGGCCCCACCTTTCTATTTCTAGCTGACACCACATAGTCTATCCCTGATGATACTTCCAATGTTCCCCATTTGGCAAGACAGAAGTGGGCCTCCTGCAGAATACCCAAGAATGCTGAGGAAGCTGGATGTCCACCATGGGCTCCCTTTTCATTCCCTTGTAGAAATCTTGGGCCTAAGGAAATTCTTTCTGTGTGGTGGGTGCTATGCCATTGTCGTGGAGAGGTGACAGAGTCAAAGTGAAAGCATTTCTCTTACCTTTCTAATGTAGCTTCTATTTTCATCACAGTGTGATCTGAGAGCATAAATTGTACAATGTTTATTTTAAAAAATTGATTAGCAATTAACATGTATTTTATGACTCAGAGCATGGTCTATCTTAGGGGCTGTTATAAGTGTCCTCGAGAAAAATGTGTTCTTTTATTGTATGAGTATTGTATTGATATCAATTATATCCAAGTGACTGATGGTGTTGTTGAGTTCAACTCTGTACGTACTGATTTTCTGCTTGCAGAATGTCTTTATTATTTATAGGAGTTAAAATCTTCAACTCTAATAGTGGATCCATATATGTTTCCTTGCAGTTCTATCAGCTGTTGCCTCATGTATTTTATTACTTTTTTGTTGGTCACATACATTGACCCCTTTATCATTATGTAATGCCTCTCTTTATTCCTGATAATTTTCCTTGCCCTGATGTCTGCTCTGTCTGAAGTTAACATAGTTACTCCTACTTTCTTTCAATTAGCTTTAACATGTGATATCTTTTTCCATCCTTTTACTTTCAATCTATATGTGTCTTTATATTTAGAGCAGGTTTCCTCTAGACAACATATTGTTGAATATTGTTTTTTGTCCCACTCTTCAAAAATCTCTGTCTTTTGATAGGTGCATTTAGATCACTGGTGTTTATAGTGATTATTGATAGAGGTGGATTAATATCTGTCATATATTTATTACTGGTCTTTATTCATTTCCCTTGTTCTTGCTTGTTTTTTCAGATTATGCTGTTTTTCTACCTTTTTTGGCTTAAATGAACATTTTATGTGATTCTGTTTTCTCTTTTTTATTAGCAAATCAAATATTTAAATAAACTTCTTCAAGTGGTTACCACAGTGTTTTCAATATACATTTACAACTAATCCAACTCTATTTGTCAAATAACAATATACTACTTCACAGATAGTACAAGTATCTTATGTTAACAAAGTAGTTCTAATTCCTTCCTCTCATCTTTTGTATCATTGCTTTCTTTCATTAAACCTAATTATAGGGTGTGATCATTGAATACATTGCTGCTATCATCATTTTGAACAAACTGTTAGATTAAATATAAGAAAAATGAAAGTTTTAATTTTTTCCTTTACTTTTTCTTTCTCTTTTTTTCTTTATTAAGTTCTAAGTCTGACAAATATAATTTCTTTTGGTTCCTGAAAAATCTTAACTTTAACATTTCTTGCAAAGCAGGTTTACTCTCAACAAGCTTCTTCAATTTTGCTTGTCTGAGAAAATATTTATTTCTCCTTCACTTCTGAAGAATAATTTCAGAGTGCAGAATTCTAGGTTGGCATTTCTCCAAATACTTTAAATATTTAACTCCACTCTTTTCACTTGTGTGGTGTATGAGGAGGAGTCCTATGTAATTTTTATCCTTGATCCTCTATAGGTAATTTTTTTGGGGGCTTCTGATATGGTTTGAATCTGTGTCACTGCCCAAATCTCATGTTGAATTATAATCTCTCGTGTTGGAGGTAGGGCCTGGTGGGAGGTGATTAGATCAAAAGGGTGGATTTCCCCCTCTGTTCTCATGATAGTGAATGAGTTATCATGAGATCTGATTGTTAAAAAATGTGTGGCACCTCCTCCCACCTTGGTCGTGCTCCTGTCATGTAAGATGTACCTGTTTCCCTTTCACCTTCTGCCATGATTTTAAGTTTCCTGAGGCCTCCCTAGAAGCCAAGCAGATGCTGTCCTGCTTCCTATACAGCCTGAGGAACTGTGAGTCAATTAAATCTCTTTTCTTTATAAATACCCAGTCTCAGGTATTTCTATATAGCAGAACAAACTAATACAACTTCTTTCAAGATTTTAAAAAATATATTTGATTTTCTGTGGTTTAAGTATAATTTTCCTAAGTGTATATTTTTGGCATTTATTCTGCTTAGTGCCCTTTAAGTTTCTGGATCTGTGGTTTGGTCTGATATTAATTATCAGTCATTATTGCTACAAATATTTCTTCCGCTCCCTCTTGTTCTTTTTTTGGCAGTTCCATTATGCACATGTTACTTCTTTTGTCTTTATCTCACAGTTCTTGGATTTTTTGTCCTGTTTTTTTTTTTCAGTTTTTTTTTTCCCCTTTACTTTTTAGTTGTGGATGCTTCTATATTTACTGATCCTTAAACTCACTAATTCTTTCCTCAGACATGTCCAGACTACTAATGAGCCCATCAAAGGCATTATTCATTTCTGTTACGATGTTTTTTATTTCTAGCATTTCCTTTTTATTACATCTTAGAATTTCTGTTTCTCTGATTACACTACTTATCTGTTCTTGCATGTTGCCCACTGTATTCCATTAGATTTCTCAGCATATTAATCATAGCTTTTTGAAGTCACAGTGTGATAATTTCAACACCTCTGTCACATCTGGTGTTTTTAACTATAGTCATCATGTTGCACCATAAGGTCTCTTGGACTTATTACTCCTATCTAACTAAAATTTTGTAAGCTTTGACCCTTCCATTACAGGATAATACACTCTCTCAGCTTTTGTTTGTCTGAGAAAGTCTTCATTCTTAATTTTTGAAGAACAGCTTTCCTGGGTCATTTGTTGACAGTATTTTTCTTTCACTACTTTGATTATATCATCCTATTCTGTCCAGGCCTGTTACATTTGTGCTGAGAAATCTCCTACTAGCCTTGTTGAAACTTTCTTATATATTAGTTACTTCTTTTTTCTTATTGTTTTCAGGAGCCTCTCTTTGTCTTTGATTTTTGACAGTTTGATTATATGTTGGTGTAATCTTGCTTGGATTGATCTAATTGGAGACCTTTGGTCCTTCCTGTACCTGGATATTTATATCTTTTCCCAGATTTAGAAAGCTTTCTTATGTTATTTTAATAATCTTTCCAAAGCCATTTGTCTTTGTCTTCTTCTTCTTGAACTCCTATATTTTGAATATTTCTTCTTTTGATCTTGTCCCACAAATCCTATAGATTTTTTTGTCCTTTTCATTTTTTTCTCCTATGACTGTATATATTCAAATGCCTTGTCTTCAGTGTCACAGTATTTCTTCTGCTTGATGAATTCTGTTGTTGCTGCTCTCTGTTGCATTTTTAACTTCATTCATTTATTTTTCAGCTTCAGAATTTCTTTTTAATTTTCAAAAATAATTTTATTCACTCTGTTAAATTTCTCATTTTGGTCAGTTATTGTTTTCCTGATTTTATAAAATTATCTGCATTTTCTTGAAGTTCCTTGAGCCTTTCAATGACAATTACTTTGAATTATTGATGATGAAGTTCATATATTTCCATTTCTTTGGGGTCAGCTACTGGGAGCATACTGTGTTGTTTTGGTGGTATGTCTTCTTGTTTTCTCATCTTTTTTTGCCTTATATTGATATCTGTCCATTTGAAGTAGGAGCCTTATTCCAGTTTTTTTCATACTGGCTTTGTCTAGAAAAGACTTTCACCAGATTCAGAGATTCTGAGCAGAACATCTGGTATGGCTGGCTTGTTGCTGGAGTCCTCAGGCAAGCTGGCCTGATACCAGGTTAGCAGGTAGGTGGGCCTGAATCCTGGTTCTGTGGAGTTGTGCCTGTAGCCCTGATCTACCATGGTGGACTTGTTGATTGGCATATGGGTATGGGCCAGGAGCCTGTATCCATGGGGGCCAGCCTGAAGCCTGAGTCTACAAGAGCTGAGCTGATACTAGTGTGAACCTTGAGCCTGAGTCTTTAGGGGTCACTCAGATGTTGTGATGGGCCTGGCACCTGGGACCACTGACATGGGTCTGCATTCTGAGTCCATGGGGCTGGTCTGGTGCTGGGGCAAGTCTAAACCAAGTCTGTAGGGATGAGTCTGGGTCCTGAGTCCATGGGCATTGGAATGGGTCTGCAAGGGTGGTCATGGTGCCTCAGTCCATGTGGCTCATTTTGGCAATGGGGTCCACTGGGGTGGGCCTGGACCTTGGGTCTGCTGGAGCAGGCTTAGACCCTGGGTCCTCTGGAGATTTGGGCTATAGGAACTGGCCTGAAGCTTAGGGTTGGCCTGGTGCTAGGGCAGGTGTAGAGTCTGGGTCCGTAGGACTAGTCTGGAGTCTAGGATGGTTTGAGTTGAACTTGTGCCTGGCATCACTGGAGATGGCCTTATTTCTTGTTGTGTATATTTTCAGTCATGTTTTAAAGTGATTTCTATAGGAATTCCAATTAGTGTGTTAATTTTTAAAAATCTATAATTTCTATCTCTTTATTGATATTCTGTATTTGGTGACATATCATGTTCATGCTTGCTTTTAATTCTTCAAACAATTTTTTTTTTTTGGTTCTCTGACCATACTTAAAAGATCTAATTTAAAGTCTTTGAGTAGTAAGTACCAAATTTTGTCCCCCACAGTAATATTTTTCTGTTGGTTGTTGTTTTTGCTATTTTTGCTATTTTGTTTTTGTTTTTCTTATTTCTTCTTCTTTGTTAAATTTCCTGGATTAATTCTGTAAATATTTTATTCCCTCAATGTGGCCCATGGGTTATCTGCTTCCTGGGAGCCATCCCTGGCCCAGTGTAATTTAATGTCAGTCCATAATCCTTTGCCAAGGAGAGTATGTATGAGAATATATGCTTAACACTTCAGTTAGTTTAGAAGACAGCTTCAGCTTTCACTTCTTCCTTGCTTAGGGCCTCATAGTCAGCCAGAGGTAAATGAGTGGTGGGCCTTTCTTCTTTCTTAGTTGTTTCCTGGGCATGCACATAGCTTTCCATATTTATGAGGGACTTTAGATCTCCAAGAATATGTCAGAGCTTTTCAAAGCTCCTTAGGATTATCTAGTTATTCAGGATTGTCTTTTAAATTTCTGACCAAACCCTTATTTACCTGCATTCATAGCCTTACTAAGCTGTGCTATTGTTAGCGGATTGATGGTGTTTACGCCATCTAGTGGTAGGAGTTTGTTTTCACTGAGCTGAAATCTTCATACAAAAAATAGCCAAAACATCCTGGGAACAGAGGTGCAATTTCAGACAAAATATTGACTCTGCTCAGATGATGGCACTTTTAATAGAGCATCACAAGATGTCGGTCCTCTGAGCTGGTTGCTCTACTGCTGGCTTTTCATACATACTCTGCCAATGAGCTTGAAGGGAGAGGGGATAGAAATTAGCCTCAAATTAAAACATTATAGATCTCTCTATTTTTCTGAGGTTTACTAGTATCTCTTAGATAATTTTCTGTTTTAGCTTGGCTTTTTTTTAACTGATTTTTTTAATTGATTTTTAAAAATTAATTTAATTAAAAATAAATTGATTAATTTTCAATGCTCTGAAATCATTACTTTTGGTTGTTTTGCCAGTGCTTTCCCTGCTTTTGTTAAAGAACGATTTCATGGAGTTCTCAGTCTGCCATTCCAGAAGTCAATCTTCTAGCATTTACATACATAATTATTCTAATTTCTTATTCGTTCACCTCACTTCCTATCAATACAAAATGCAATATTCGCTAAAGGAAATCAACATGATCCAGACTCTTTAAAACACCACATACACAGTAGCCCCCATACAATTAAAAGTTCCTAGACATGTGAAGAAAGAAGCAAGAGAAAAAGAAGGTAATAACAGAAACTGGGTCATTTCAAGATAGCTATATTTATGTCTTCATTGAATTTTTATTTGCACTAAATGATTTATCATGTAGAAATTTAGCTTCTTGATTAACTTCATACATCTGAGTTATTTTTATAACTGATGAAATATAACAATGACTTCAGTAACTGGCATGTATTCTGTTTTTGTTTGAAAATGCAATGGAAACTTACATTTCTTATATTTAAAAAATCTATTCTTCAATTATATATAGGTTTCTAGTGACACACAGACAATGCTGTCTACCCACTGACTTTCCTTCTTTTGGCAAATGAAACTCTAGAGCTGCTATAAGCATTCTGACTTACCAAGAATGGTGAACGTCTCTTTTCTAACAATACTGTAAAGGCTCCCGAGAAGATAAACTGGAAACAAAGATTACATTTATTAATACCCAGTCATTATGCTTATGTATAAACTTAAAAAGTAAGAGAATTCTGGAATGTTTTAACATAAAGAATATGGGACCATTGAGAAAATCATTCAGGATATAATTCAAGGGTTTTTTTTTTTTTTTTTTTGTGAAGATGGGAGAAAGCCATGAAATCTCTGGCTACTAATTTAATATATGTATTGGAAATAGAATCTAAGGGCATTCTGAAGTGACTTTATGGAAAAAGGAGTATCAATGTTTCCTTAGTTTTTGTCAATTATAATTTATTAAAGCCAATATGTGAATTACAGGAAAATGCACACAATTAATGAATTTACTACTGGGAAATGTTGTATCTTGGTGACTTCATATGAAAATACTTTTAATATAATGCTTATATATTTTATTAATAGAAAATATCATTCATGAAATATTGGTGCTTCAGTTTACATACTTAAATAGAAGAATTATACAATGTCTTCCATGAGAAGCTTGTTCTGAGATCTTCCATCATTTCATGACACTTGTTAGAAAGATGGCAATTATGGTGTATCAGAAATTTATTTTACTCACAGATGCAACATTGATGAACTTATAAAACTTTTCACAGCGTTAAGAAATGAACAGGTCAGTTAGTAGTATGGGAGAGGGATGTTCTTTTCCCAGAAAAATCTGGAAACTCATATGTCAATGCTAAATAGAATTTTGAAGTAAGAAGGATCTGAGGTTGAGTTCTTTGCTCTTTGCTTTCTCTGTGACTCAGGAAAATTACTTAACCTATAACTTAGTTTTGCTTTTTTCATTGGTGACATGAGGATAATCTGTTACACCGTGTTATTGTGGTAGTGTTGTAATAGTTACATATAATGTTTCGATTTTTTTTCCAAGATGGCAGATTAGGGGGCTTTTAGCATACTTTAGCAACTTGGAAATAAAAGAATAGTGCATAAAGATCAACTCTGTGGGCTTTAATTCAAAAAGGAAAACAGAAACTCACGGGTGTTGTTAAGGACACCCAGATCCTGGAGAAGAGAGCATGGGCGAACAGTCCCCATGATGATGTCTGGCTGATAGAAGTGAGTGAAGTCCCACTGTGTGAGAGAAGCAGAGAGCCTCCCTCTGTGACTCATCTTTCCATGGGAAATCCAAGGAACCCAGGCTGAGGAGGAGCATTTTATTTCTCCCAAGCCCTTGAGCTAACTTAGGGAGAAGCTGGGAGACACTGAGAGGGAAAGGCGCTGGGAAAAGCTGCAGACATTTTCCCAAACCCAGGACATCATTTTTAATCTGGGTGCACACAAAGTCAGTCATTCTATGGTGAGCCTGCAGCATGGACATGTAAGGATTATAGTCTTGGGCCAGAGATTGGAGTTCTTGCCCTGGTGTGGGCTAAGAGCCTCCACAGCTAGAACTGTGGAAAGTGTCTGAGCAGTGAGCAGTGGAATTGTGCTCTCCTGTGTTGCAGGCCTGAGGTGGGAGCAGAGCTGCTTCAGTTGTGGATCTCATTCTTTTGTATGGTTGAATAGTACTCCATTGTGTATATGTACCACATTTTCTTTATTCATCTGTTTATGTACACTTAGATTGCTTCCAAGTCTTAGCTAGTGTAAACAGTGCTGCAATAAATGTAGGAGTGCAGATATTTCTTCGATACACTGATTTCCCTTCCTTTGGGTATATATGTAGCAGTGGGACTGCTGGATCATATAGTAGCTGAATTTTTAGTTATCCGAGGAACCTCCAAACTATTCTGCATAGTGGGTGTATTAATTTACATTCCCATGAACAGTGTACAAAGGTTCCCTTTCCTCCACATCGTCACCAGCATTTGTTAGTGCCTGTCTTTTGGATATAAGCCATTTTAACTGGGGTGAGATATCTCATTGTAGTTTTGATTTGCGTTTCTCTGAAGATCAGTGATGTTGAGCACCTTCTCATATGCCTGTTTGTTATTTGTATGTCTTCTTTCGAGAAATGTCTACTGAAATCTTTTGCCCATTTTTTAATCGGATGACTAGATTTTTTTCCTTATAGAGTTGCTTGAGCTCCTTATATATTCTGGCTATGAATCTCTTGTCAGATGGGTGGTTTGCAAACATTTTCTCCCATTCTGCGGATTGTCTCTTCACTTTGTTGATTGTGTCCTTGCTGTGCAGAAGCTTTCAAACTTGATGTGATCCCATTTGTCCATGTTTGCTCTGATTGCCTGTGCTTCTGGGGTATTGCTCAAAAATTTTTGCCCAAACCAATGTCCTGGAGATTTTCCTCATGTTTTCTTGTAGTAGTTTCATAGTTTGAGGTCTTAGATTTGTCTTTAATCCATTTTGATTTGATTTTTGTGTATGGTGAGAGATATTAATTCTTCTGCATATGGATATTCAGTTTTCCCATCACCATTTATTGCAGAGACTGTCTTTTCCCCAGTATATGTTCTTGGTACCTTTGTTGAATATGTGTTCACTCTAGGTGTGTGGATTTGTTTCCTGGTTCCCTAGTTAATTTCTAGGTATTTAATTTTATGTGTGACTTGTAAATGAGATTAATCTTTTTATTTCTTTTTCAGATTGCTCACTGTTGGCATATAGAAACACTACTGATTTTTGTATGTTGATGTTGCATCCTGCAACTTTACTGAGTTTATCAGTTTTAATAGTTTTCTAGTGGAGTCTTTAGGTTTTTCCAAATATAAGCCAATATCATGTGCAAACAAGAATAATTTGACTTTTTCCTTTTCAATTTGGATGCCCTTCATAGCTTTTTCTCATCTGATTGCTCTAGCTAGGACTTCCAGTACTATGTTAAATAACAGTGGTGGCAGTAGGCATCCTTGTTGTGTTCCAGATCTTAGAGGAAAGGCTTTCCATTTTTCCCCATTCAGTATGATACTAGCTGTGGGTCTGTCATAAGTGACTTTTATTATATTGAGGTATGTTCCTTATATCCTCAGTTTTTTGAGGGTTTTTAACATGAAGAGATGTTGGGTTTTATCATATGACTTTTCGGTATCATTTGAAGTGATCTTATGGTTTTTATTTTTCATTTTGTTGATATAATGTACTACGTTGATTTACTTGGGTATGTTGATTCATCCTTGCATCCCAGGAGTAAATCCCACTTGGTCATGATGAATGATCTTTCTGATGCATTGTTGAATTTGGCTTGCTATTATTTTGTTGAGGATTTTTGCATCAATATTCATCAGATTGACCTGTAGTTTTCTTTTTTTTGTTTCTTTTCTTTTTTGGATGGGTCCTTGTCTGGTTTTGGTATTAGGGTCTTACTAGCCTTGTAGAATGACTTTGGAAGTATTCCCTTCTCCTCTATTTTTTTTTTTTTTTGAAACAGTTTGAGTAGAATTGATATTAGTTCTTTAAATGTTTGGTAGAATTCATCAGTTAAGCTATCAGGTCCCAGGTTTTTCTTTACTGAGAGACTTTTGACTATGGCTTTGACCTCATTCCTTGTTATTGGTCTGTTCAGGTTTTGGCTTTCTTTATGGTTCAATCTTGGTAGGTTGTATGTATCTTGGAATTTGTTCATTTTGTCTAGATTTTCCAATTTATTGGCATATAGTTGCTCATAGTAGCCACTAATGATCTTTTGAATTTCTGCAACATCAGTTGTAATGTCTCTTTTTTAATTCCAGATTTTATTTATTTGAATCTCTCTTTTTTTCCTGGTTAGTCTGGCTAAACATTTGTCAAATTTGTTTAACTTTGCAAAATATCAACTACCTGTTTCACTGATTTTTTTTCTCCTCGAGACAGAGTCTCAGTCTGTCGCCCAGGCTGGAGTGCAGTGGTGCGATCTCGGCTCACTGCAAGCTCCGCCTCCTGGGTTCACACCATTCTCCTGCCTCAGCCTCCCGAGTAGCTGGGACTGCAGGCACCCACCTCACCATGCCTGGCTAATCTTTTGTATTTTTAGTAGAGACAGGGTTTCACCGTGTAAGCCAGGATGGTCTCGATCCCCTGACCTCGTGATCTGCCCGCCTCAGCCTCCAAAAGTGCTGGGATTACAGGCGTGAGCCACTGTCCCCGGCCTGCCCTTACACTTTCTATCATGAGATGACGTAGCATGAAGGTCCTCACAAGATGCCAGCATCTTGATATTAGAGTTCCCAGCACCAAGAACTGTGAAAAATACATTTGTTTTCTTTTATAAATTACTTAGCCTGTGATGTTCTATCACAGCAACACAAAATGGACTAAGACAGAACCTATATTTTTGGCACCTCTGAATCGAATTAAGGCCCCATTTTTCTTATCTGAATCACTGCAGTAGCCTCTTCTAACTTCCCTAACATTCTCAAATCTAATCTCTTATTACTCATAGAGTAATGGTATTAAAACAAACCTAATCATAGCACTGTACTGAGTCAGAATATTGTCTAGGGCTGTCCAATAGAAATATAATGCAAGCAACATATGTAATTATAAGTTTTCAAGTGCCATATTAAGAAAACTAAAAAGAAATATATATAACTTATTTTAATAATATTTTCTATAAGTTCACATATCCAAAATTGTTTCAACATAGAATCAATATAAAATAATTATATATTTTACATTTTAAAATGTATACTAAGTTTTGAAATCTTATATGTATTTTATCTTTACAGCACTTCTCAGTGCATTTTAGTTGCATTTTCCAGGTTCAGTAGGTACATGTGACTATTGTATTGGACAGTGCAGCTCTAGTCCTTAGTTATCTCCTCTTTTCTATGTTTATTCATTTTCTTGGTGATCTCATCTAGTCTCATTACTAGATGCCGGTGACTCTTCATTCTACTTTTTTAAGATTTCTTTCTTAAGCTTCTTTTTTGTCATTACATTTATTTTTTTTTTCTAATTTACATAGGTTTTTGGGAACAGGTCATATTTGGTTACATGATCTTTAGTGGTGATTTGTGAGATTTTGGTGTACCCATCTCCTTAGCAGTATACACTGAACCCAATTTGTAGTCTTTTATCCCTCACCTCTTCCCACCCTTTCCCCTGAGTCCCCAAAGTCCCCTGTATTGTTCTTATGCCTTTGCAGCCTCATAGCTTAGCTCCCGCTTATGAGTGAGAACATACAATGTATGGTTTTCCATTCCTGAGTTACTTCACTTAAATCAGTAGTCTCCAGTTCCATCCAGGTTGTTGTGAATGCCATTCATTTGTTGCTTTTTATGGCTGAGTAGTATTCCATTGTATATGTATACCACAGCTTCTTTATCTATTCGTAGATTGATGGACATTTGGGCTGGTTCCATATTTTTGCAATTGCAACTTGTGCTGCTATAAATACGTGGGTGCAAGTATCTTATTTGTGTGACTTTTTTTCCTCTGAGTAGATACCCAGCAGTGAGATTGCTGGGTCAAATGGTAGTTCTACTTTTAGTTCTTTAAGAACTCTCCACACTGTTTCCATAATAGTTGTATTAGTTTACATTCCCCCACCAGCATAGAAGTGTTCCCTTTTCACCGCATCCATGCCAACATCTTTTTTTTTTTAAAATTTTTTGATTATGGCCATTCTTGCAGGAGTAAGGTGGTATCACACTGTGGTTTTGATTTGCATTTCCCTGATCATTAGTGATGTTGAACATTTTCACCAACAGCATAAAAGTGATCCCTTTGCACCACATCAACACATCTATTTTTTTAAAATTTTTTGATTATGGCAATTCTTGCAGGGGTAGTAAGGTGGTATCACACTGTGGTTTTGATTTGCATTTCCCTGATCATTAGTGATGTTGAGCATTTTTTCACATGTTTATTGGCCATTTGTATATCTTCTTTTGAGAATTGTCTATTCATGTCCTTAGCCCACTTTTTGATGGGACTGTTTGATTTTTTCTTGCTAATTTGTTTGAGTTCCTTGTAAATTCTGGATATTAGTCCTGTGTCAGATGTGTAGATTGTGAAGATTTTCTCCCGCTCTGTGGGTTGTTTGTTTACTCTGCTGACTGTTCTTTTTGCTGTACAGAAGCTCTTTAGTTTAATTAAGTCCCACCTATTTATCTTTGTTTTTGTTGCATTTGCTTTTGGGTTCTCAGTCATGAAGTCTTTGCCCAAGTCAAGGTCTAGAAGGGTTCTTCCGATGTTAATTTTTTTTTTTTTTTTTTTAGATTTAAGTCCTTGATCTATGTTGAGTTGATTTTTGCATAAGGTGAGAGATGAGGGTCCAGTTTCATTCTCCTATATGTGACTTGCCAATTATCCCAGTACCATTTGTTAAATAGGGTGTCCTTTCCCCACTTTATGTTTTTGTTTGCTTTGTCAAAGATACGCCAACTGTAAGTATTTGGCTTTATTTCTGGGTTCTCTATTCTGTTCCATTGGTCTATGTGCCTATTTTTATACCAGTGCCATGCTGTTTGGGTGACTATGGCTTTATAGTATAGTTTGAAGTTGGGTAATATGATGCCTCCAGATTTGTTGTTTTTGCTTAATATTGCTTTAGCTATGTGGTTTTTTTTTTTTTTTTTTTTTGGTTCCATATGAACTGTAGGATTGGCTTTTTCCAGTTCTGTGAGGAACGCTGGTAGTATTTTGATGGGAATTGTGCTGAATTTGTAGATTGCTTTGGCAGTATGGTCATTTTCACAATACTGATTCTACCCATCCATTAGCATGGGATGTGTTTCTATTTGTTTCTGTCATCTACAATTTCTTTTAGCAGTGTTTTGTAGTTTTCCTTGCAGAGGTCTTTCAACTCCTTGGTTAGGTATACTCCTAAATATTTTATTTTATTTTTTGCAGCTATTGTAAAAGGGGTTGAGTTCTTGATTTGTTTCTCAGCTTGGTTGCTGTTGGTGTATAGCAGAGCTACTGATTTGTGTACATTAATTTTATATCCTGAAACTTTGCTGAATTCATTTACCAGTTCTAAGAGTTTTTTGGATGAGTCATTAGGGGTTTCTAGATACACAACTGTATCATTAGGAAAAATCAAGAGTTTGACTTCCTCTTTATTGATTTGGATGTCTTTTATTTCTTTCTCTTGTCTGATTGCTCTGGCTAGGACTTCCAGCACTATGTTGAATAAAAGTGGTGAGAGTGAGCATCCTTGCCTTGTTCCAGTTCTCAGAGGGAATGCTTTCAACTTTTCCCCATTCAGTATAATGTTGGCTGTAGATTTGTTATAGATGACTTTTATTACATTGAGGTATGTCCCTTGTATGCTGATTTTGCTGAGGGTTTTAATCATAAAATGACGCTGGATTTTGTCAAATGCTTTTTCTGCATCTACTGAGATGTGATTTTTGTTTTTAATTCTGTTTATGTGGTGTATCACATTTATTGACTTGAGTATGTTAACACACCCCTGCATCCCCTGCGAAACCCACTCGATCATGGTGGATTATTTTTTTGATGTGCTGTGGGATTCAGTTAGCTAGTATTTTGTTAAGGATTTTTGCATTTATGTTCATCAGGGATATTGGTCTATAGTTTTCTTTTTTTGTTATGTCCTTTTCCTGGTTTTGACATTGGGGTGATACTGGTCTCATAGAATGATTTAGGGAGGATTCCCTCTTTCTCTATTTTCTGGAGTTGTGTCAGTAGGATTGGTACCAATTCTTCTTTGAAGGTCTGATAGAATTCTGCTGTGAATCCATCTGGTCCTGGGCTTTTTTTTTGTTAGCAATTTTTTATTACCATTTTAAGCTCACTACCTTTTTTTTTTTTTTTTTTTTGGTATGTTCAGAGCTTCTATATCTTCCTGGTTTAATCTAGGAGGGTAGTACATTTCCAGAAATTTTTCCATCTCCTCTAGGTTTTCTAATTTATGTGCACAAGGTGTTCATAGTAGCCTTGAGTTATCTTTTGTATTTCTGTGGTTTCAGTTGTAATATCTCCCATTTCATTTCTAATTGAGCTTATTTGGATTGTCTCTCTTTTCTTGGTTACTCTTGCTAATGTTCTATCAATTTATTTACTAATTCAAAGAGCCAGCTTTTTGTTTCATTTATCTTTTGTATTGCCTTTCCCCCCCAATTTCATTTAGTTCTGCTTTAATCTTTGTTATTTCTTTTCTTCTGTTGGGTTTGTGTTTGGTTTGTTCTTGTTTCTCTAGTTCCTTGAGGTGTGACCTTAGATTGTCTATTTGTGCTCTTTCAGACTTTTTGATGTAGGCATGTAAACTTTTTCTTAGTATTGCCTTTGCTGTATCCCAGAGGTTTTGACAGGTTGTATCACTATTATTCAGTTCAAAAAATTTTGTAATTTCCATTGTGATTTCATTGTTGACCCAATGATCATTCAGGAGCAGGTTATTTAATTTCCATGTATTTGCTTGGTTTTAAAGGTCCCTTTTGGAGTTGATTTCCAATTTTATTCCACTGTGGTCTAAGAGAGTACTTGATATTATTTCAATTTTTTCTAAATTTATTGAGACTTGTTTTGTGGCCTATCATTTGGTCTATCTTGGAGAAAGTTCCATGTGCTGATGAATAGAATGTATATTCTGCAGTTGTCAAGTAGAATTGTTTTGTAAATATCTGTTAAGTCAATTTGTTCCAGGGTATAGTTTAAATCAGTATTTCTTTGTCGATTTTCTGTCTTGATGACCTGTCTAGTGCTGCCAGTGGAGTACTGAAGTCCCCCCTATTATTGTGTTGCGATCTCATTTCTTAGGTCTAGTAGTAATTATTTTATAAATTTGGGAGCTCCAGTGTTAGGTGCATATATATTTAGGACTGTGATATTTTCTTGTTAGACAAGGCGTTTTATTATTATATAAGGTCTCTCTTTGTCTTTTTTAACTGCTGTTCCTTTAAAGTTTGTTTTGTCTCATACAGGGATAGTTACTCCTGCTAGCTTTTGGTGTCCATTTGCATGGAATATCTTTTTCTACCCCTTTCCCTTAAGTTTATGTGATTCCTTATGTGTTAGGTGAGTCTCTTGAAGGCAGCAGATACTTGATTGGTGAATTCTTGTCCTTTCTGCAATTCTGTATCTTTTATTCTAATTCTGTCTTCTGAA
>NW_012119710.1:8736708-8748424 GCF_000951035.1 Colobus angolensis palliatus | reverse complement strand
ATACTGACTACATTTTTCTAGGAACTCTTCATCAAAGACTTCATTCTGACTGTTTTCTCTCCAAAATGTTCTTTCCCAACATATCTTTGTGGTCAAAACCATCACTTTTTCAAGTCCTTGCTCAAATGTCACTATGGTAGTTTGAACTGTTGGTCACAATTTTTTACTTTTAGGTAATAATAATATATTTTCATACTCTTGCCATGATCTCATGGTGCTTGGATTATGCTTCCCTGCTCTTTAATTTAGGACTTGATCATTTTATTTGTTTTAGCTGGGATTTTAACAAACATGACCCAAGCCAAAGCTTGAAATGGTCTTGTGTGATTAGGATTGTCCTCTTGTGTTCTCACTTTTCACTGTGAGAAGAATATGCCTCTAGTAGCCACTAGTCTAAAAGCAATAAGATACATATGGAGTGGATCTGGACCTGTCCTGTAGCTTGAAACCAGGCCAAGAGCAGCTGAATCTCTGCCAAGTCTGCACGAGTAAAAAATAAATGCTTGTAATTGTATGCCACTGGGTTTTTGGTGGTTTATTGCATAACAATAGATAGTAATAGAGTCACTTTTTCAATGAGCCCTATCTCAACCATCCAATTTTAGATGATAACCTATATCCCTTTGCCACTTTCCCAAAAATTCCAGTCCCCCTTAGCCTACTCTTTTTCTTTTTGCTTCTATAGCCTTATCATCTTCTAATATACTATGCCATGCTAAAATAAAAGCTCCATAAGAACTTGGATCTTTGTTTTGTTTGCTAATGTATCTCAGGCACCTAAAACAGTGCCTGACACATCATGGTACTCAATAAGTACCAGTTGAGTGATCAAACTCCAAATGTGATATTATAATAAGCTTCACTCAGGATTTGTGGGAAACATGGCACATCAACCACCATAATATCCTTCTTCATGATATCCCCTTTAAAGACAATGGCACATCACTCATCATACTATCAGACACAATAAAATTCAATTTTAAAATCTCTGTTCAATTTTACCAAATACTTCTTGAATACAACACAAAGATTTTATGTTTCTTTCCCTACACAAATTGTGTATATCCCACTATTTCCTCAGCAGTTATGCTCTCTCATTTTTTATTTGCCCCACTGGCAAAATAAATACCATATGGGCAGTTGAATAGTCACCAACAATTTTCTGTTTTCCCAGAATGCCCCTTGTGCATCTTATCATTTTTCTTCATATCCTAGAAGAATGTAAAAGGTAGCCTTTTAACAAAAGACTCTTATTATTAAAGAATATCACTGATAAGAATCTAAGTTTTTTCATATTGGTATATTATTTTCAACTAGATAAAATGAGTTCCTTGAGATTAAAAATTGTGCATTTTTAGTTTCAGTCTCTGGCGCACTGCTTGCCTGATACACAGTCATTAAATGTAATGAATAACAATCAGAAATTTGATTATTTACTCACAAGCCAGGATGACCAAAATGGGTATGCTGTTAGTAATGCAATAGGAGTATATGTGGCTCCAAATGCAACAATTTGTGTGAATAACAAATACATCCAGAGCAGTCCCAGGCAATCAAGAAGTATGCCAGTCATTATTTGTATGGCCTGGAAGAAAATAACACTACCATTAATTATTATTTTAGTTCAACCTTTGAAAGGAATATACATCAAGAAAAAGCCAAGATGAAGATGGAAGATGATGACCTAACAGAATTTTAAATTTCTCAACATTCAAATCAGATAAGGAGACTTTATTATTTCAGAGCAGTTTGTAGATATAATGACTATGTACATATCCAATAAAATTATACTAGGAATCTGTTTATCTGATTGGTTCAGGAGATTACATAGCATTAGTCCTGGAGTCCAGAAGGATTGATCTCTTTCAAGAGTCATCAGTCCCTGTGTGGTCAACAATCCTTGACCTGTATGGTCAAGAATTCTTGACCTAGATCAACAATATTATCCGGCATATATAACTCTTATGTTCTACAGGCAACTAGACTTGGTATTTCTGACCTTCCCTAGATTCCTCTTATCTTACCAAAGCTGGGTTTTGGACTTTGGTTCCTTTTGTTCTTCCCACCTCCAAAACATCTATAACTCATAGTCTTGAGTCCTTCACAAGAGGGTCCTTTTGAAAGGATAGTTAGCCTTTGGGATCCTTGGTTTTCTGTCACTCTTCCAAGGGGCTATTTCCTGATGTGAAGGTCTCAGATAATTCGTACCCACTGAAGTTATAGGTCAGCTATGACAGTTTCTCAGCCGTAGGAGGACAATTCTAAGTTGTATGAAGAGCCCTCTAACGTATCACTGTAGGGCCTTTCAGTTGGTTTTCAGGTGGATATTTCTCAGGGGTGCTTTTTTTTTTTTTGCCACAGCTGAATGAACCAACATTCTGACTCTCCCTACCTACACCCCCAGGTAAGCACAGGGGTTAAGTTTGAAAAAGCTGAAGGAGCAGGATTGGAGTTCATAACTTAGCATCTTTTGCCATACTGCCACCATAGTTTCACAATGTCTGTGGATTCCTGACATATTTTTCTCACAGATTTTCTTAAAACATGGACACCTCTACTTGAAGTTTGCAATGAGCTTCTGTTCTGGTGTGTGATTCTGGGGAGAGCCAAGAAGTGGCTAATTAATGAAAATACTATTTTCACTTACAGATTAACCCCTAGACAACACAAAACTACGCATTTAGAGGTACTTCCGGCAGGCTGTGGCAGGAAGCAAGGGGAAATTGGAATGGATAGGATTTTTCCCACTGACTGACATGCTGTGCACATTTCATCTCCTTGCTTGGCATGGAACACAATGACTTTCTCTGAAGTCTGAGTTTAGTGAAGGATGTGGAATTAAAAAAAACCTTTATTTTTAAGTAATTATAAATTCATAGGAATTTTCAAAACTATGGACAGGTCCTTGTGTCCTGAGTCCAGATTCTCAGAATGGTTACATCTTACATAACTATATGACAATATCAAAATTAGGAAATTAACCTCGATACAGTGTGTGTGTATAGTTATGTGTCATTTTAGCACATAAGCATATTTGCATAATCACAACCATAATCAGGATACAGAACTATTCTATCCGCATGAAGATATCCCTCGTGCTATATCTTTATTGTCCCAACAATGCTAAGCTTCTGGTAGTCACTAATTTGTTTTTCATATCCTCACTATTATCATTTTGATAGTGTCAAATAAATGGAATATTCAGTATGTTCCTTTTGTGATTGGCTTTTTTGTTGTTGTCCAGCAAAATACCTTTGAAATTCATCAAGTTGTTATGTGTAACAATGTAGTTCACTCCTTTTTAATTTCTGAGTAGTAGTCTATGGTATGAACAACTAGAGTTTATTCACCTCTTGAAGGGGTATTTTGATAGTTTCCAGTTTGGGAGCTATTACAAAGAAAGATGCTATGAATAGTCATATGTAAATTCTGCAGACATCAGTTTTCAGTTGTCCAAGATAAATACCCTGGAGCTCACTTGCTAAATTTAATGGTAAGTGTATGTTTAGTACTTAAATAAGATGTCAAACTATTTTCGAGAGTGATTATATCATTTTTATATTCTCACTGGCAACATAAGAGAGATCCAGTTTCCCTGCATCATCTCCAGCATTTGGTATTGTCACAATTTCTTATTTTAGTTGTTCTAATAGGTTTGTAGTGATATCTCATTATGGTCTTAATTTGCGTTTCTCTCGTGGCTAATGCTGTTGAGCATCTTTCTATATGCTTATGCCATCTGTATATCTTCTTCAGTGAAATGTCTTTTCATGTCTTTTGCTGGTTTTAAAGTTGAATCATTTGTGTTTTTTCTGCAGTTGAGTCTTAAGGATTTTCAGAAGGATATTCTTAGATATAAGTCCTTTGTCAGAGATGTGGTTAGCAAGCATTTTCTCCTACTGTGTAGCTTGTCACTTCATCTTCCTAACAAGGGTATTTCACAAAACAAAACTTAATTTTGTTGAAGTAAAATTTATTGATTTGTGTCTTTTATGGATGGATCATGTTTTTAAGGTCATGTTAAAGAGCTCTAGAGTCCTAGATGCTAAATATTTTCTCCTATGCTTTCTTCTAAAAGTGTTACAGTTTTATTTTTTATATTTAAATCTATTATTCATTATGAGTTAATTTTTGTATAAGGTAAGAGACTTTAGTTTGAGGTTCTTTTCTTTTATTTTTTGCCAGTGGTTATCCTGTTAGTCCAACACAATTTTTAGAGATGACTATACTTCCTCCATTGAATTACTTTTATAAAAAGTCAGTCAACCGTAACTGTATGAGTCTACCTATGGATAGTGTGTTCTGTTCCATTTATCTGTGTATCTGTTACTACACCAATACCACACAGTCTTAATATCTGTAGTTACATGTCTTAAAATCAGGTAGTATGATTCCTTTCACTTTATTTTTCTTTAAAAAGTTTTAGCTATTCTAGCTTCTCAACCTTTCCATAAAAATTTTTGATAATCTTATTTAAATCTACAAAAAATGTTTCCAGGATTTTGATAGGAATTGTGTTAAATCTATATGTCAATTTTGGGACAATTAATATTTTTACCATGTTGAGATTTTCAGTCACAATAAATGTCTTTTCATTTACGTAACCTACTTGGAATTCTTTTATTTCATTTTATTTTATTTTTTTGGAGATGAAGTTTTGCTCTTGTCAACCAGGTTGGAATTCAGTGGCATGATCTTGGCTCACTGCAACCTTTGCCTCCCAGGTTCAAGCAATCCTCCTGCCTCAGCCTCCTGAGTAGCTGGGATTACAGGCATGTGCCATGGCACCCGGCTAATTTTTGTATTTTTAGTAGAGACGGGGTTTTACCATGTTGGTCAGGTTTGTCTTGAACTCCTGTCCTCAGGTGATCCACCTACCTGAGTCTCTATTAGTATAATTTTCAAAATATGAGTCCTGTACATATCTTGCTAGCTTTATACCTAAGTATTTGTTTGACTGATTTTAAATAGTATTGTGTTTTAAATTTTGTTGTCCATATGTTCATTGCTATTATATAAAAATATAATCAATTTTGTATGTTGATCATTAATCTTGTATCCTGTGACCTTACTGAACTCACTTATTAGTTCCAGGAGTCCTTTTTTTTTTCTTTTTTTTAATTGCGTGGGATTTTCTACATAGATCATCGTGTCATCTGCAAACAGGGATATTTTCATTTTTTCCTTTACAATCTGTATGCTTTTTATTTTTCTTTTTTATCTTATTGATCTGTGCTAAGACTTCTAGTACTGTGCTAGTAAGCATGGTGAGATATGATATCTTTGCACTGTTACCAATCTTAGGTGAAAACAATTCAATTTTTAAACATGAAATATACTGTTAGCTGTAAGTTTTTTTGTGGGTGTTTTTTATCAGGTTGTGGAAGTTCTCTCACGTTTCTGTTATTCTAAGAGCTTTCTAAAATATCATGAATAGATGTTAAATTTTGTCAAATGTGGTTTATTTTGCATCAACTGACATGATCCATGTGATTTTTCTTCTTTAGCCTATTAATATGATGGGTTACATCGATTGCTTTTTGAGTACTAAACCAGCTTTGTATATCTGGAATAAGTCTCACTTAGTCATGGTAGAAAAGTATTTTTAAATATTGTTGAACTATATTTGCTAATACTTCATAAATGATTTTTGGGTCTATATTCTGAAGGATATGGATCTATAGTTTTCTTCTTTTGTACTATCTTTGTCTTATTTGTTTTTGGTATCAGAATAATATTGGCCTCTTCAAATAAGTTGGGAAATGTTTCATTCTCTTCTGTTTTTTTTGGAAAAATATTGAAAATAACTGGTGTTGAATATTCTAAGAACATCTGGTAGAATTCTTCAGTGAAATCAGGCCTGGCCTGGAGATTTCTTTTTCAGGAGTTTTAAAATTACAAATTTAATTTTTCTAACAATTATAGGGCCATTAAAATGATCTATTTCATATTGACCTGAAGTTGTGCTTTTTGGGAAAATTTGTTCATTTTATCAAAGTTGTCAAGTTTGTGTCTATAGTTACTGATAGCAGTCTCTAAATACCATTTTGAGATGTAAATTATCTGTAGTAATATACTCTATTTTATTTCTGAGTTTGATAATTTTTGTCTTCTTTTTCTTGATCAGTATTGCTAGATGTTTGTTGATTTTGATGATCTTTTATAAGAATCAACTATTTGTTGTACTGATTTTCTCTACTTTTTAAATTTTAATTTTATTGATTTATTTTCTTGTCTGTATTATTTTCTCCTGATTTCTTTGGGTTTATTTTGCTCTTCTTTTTTCTAGTTTTTTTTTAGGTGAGAGTTTAGAGTATTTATTTGACAATTTTCTTGTTTTCTGTAAGCATTTAGTGTTATGCATTTTGATATCATGTATTTTCATTATAATTTAATTGAATTTTATAAATTTTTCATTGAAATGTCCTCTTTAAAGCATTAATTATTTAGAAGTGTCTTAATTTTCAAGTTTGGAGCTTTTTTGTTATCTTTCTCTTAATTGGTTTCTAGTATGATTATATTTTGGTGAAAGAACACATTCCATATGATTTCAATTCTTTTAAATATTTCAAAGTTTGTTTTATGGCCCAAAATATAGTTTATTTGGTTAATGATCCATGGACACTTAAAAAGAATGTGTATTCTTAAGAGCAAAGACATGGAATCAACCTAAATGCTCATCAACGGTAGACTAGATAAAGAAAATGTGGTACGTATACAGTAAGCCATAAAAAAGAATGAAATCATGTCCTTTGCTGCAACATGGATGGAGCTGGAGGCCATTATCCTAAGCAAACTAACACATGAACAGGAAACTAAATACTGCATGTTCTAACTTATAAGTGGCAGCTAAATGTCCAGCACACATGAACACAAAGAAGGTAACAACAGACATCAGGACCTGCTTGAGGGTAGAAGTTTGGAACAGGGTGAGGATTGAAAAACTACCCATGAGGTACTATGCTTATGACTTGGGTGATTAAATAATCTGTACAATAAGCCCCATCATAACCATTTACTATATAACAAACCCACACATACACCCCTGAACCTAAAAGTAAAAAAAAAAAAAAAAAAAAAGAAAAAAAAAGAGTATATGTTCTGATGTTAGATATTCTATAAATACTAATTACATTTTACTGGTTGATGGTGTTGAGTTCTTTAATATATTTGTTTTTCTTAGTTATATCAATCAAATTTTTATTTTTAAAATTTATTTTATTTTTTAGTGATATAATATTTGTACAAATTTGTGGGGTACATGTAATATTTTGCTACATTTATTGAATGTGTAATGATCAAGCCAGGGTATTTAGGATATTTCTATGTGTTGCAAATGTCTCAAGTTCCTCTCTTCT
Organism: Colobus angolensis palliatus; assembly: GCF_000951035.1. Classification (NCBI taxonomy): domain Eukaryota; kingdom Metazoa; phylum Chordata; class Mammalia; order Primates; family Cercopithecidae; genus Colobus; species Colobus angolensis. The sequence continues at coordinate 8,741,066 of NW_012119710.1, read as the reverse complement.
AGGTATTTTGAATTGCTTTGGCTATTTGAAAACTTTTTTGATTCCATACAAATTTTAGGATTCTTTTTTCTATTTCTATAAAAAATGACGTTGGTATTTGGATTTGGAATACATTGAAATTGTAGATTTCTTTGGTTAGTATCGTTATTTTTCCAATCCATGAGCGTGGGATGTCTTTCTGTTTGTGCCCTCTTCAATTTCTTTTATCAGTCTTCCGTAGTTTTACTTATAGTTTTCCTTTCACTTTCTTGGTTAAATTTATTCCTAGGTATTTTATGTTTTGAAATTGCAGGCTTCAAAACGTTAGTAGGTATATCTCAACTGGGGACCCACTTTGAGATATATGAAATAAAAAGAAAACCCAGGAAACTCACTAACATGTCATTCTCTGGGTTCAAAGCTCCCTAAATCTTATTCTTCCTTATCTGTACTTCTCAGGATCTTCTTGTATTTATCCAAAGTTTTAGATATAGTTAGTGGTAAGAATAGGGAGAAATGGTTGTTGGAATGTCTTAAAGCATGAAATAAAACCAAAGCTCTGTGTCTTCTTAGATAAGAGTAGATCTCATTAGAAAGACAGTAATATAGACAATAACAGATTTACTTATTCTCAAATACATTTCAACTAATTATTTCCCAATATCAAGACCAGATAAATGGATAAGGGGGTTAGGAATCCACATCTTTAATATCATACCTTGAAAATGAGGAGAGAAAATATTGGGTTCATTGCTTGTTTTATGTAAGGCTCTTAGTATAATTCTGGCAAAGGATCAGGCAGATCTTAAATAAGTGGGAGTAATAATATACTTGTGATGTTGGGAATTTTCCTGAACCAAACTTTAATCCTGCTTGTTTAATCCTAATCTGGTTCCATCATCCAACAATGAATGGATAATGCAAAATCATCCAGCAATATGGGTGAATACCTGCCATATTTGATGAAGTTGACTGGGAAAAGAGTCATGTGTTTTGGGGGTAATCTTGAAAGCACAGTGCTATTGTGACCACTGTCCATAAAGCTCTATGGTCTGCAGCTTCTCCTGAATGTAGTTTCCACAATTTGATCATCTCATTTAGAACCATGTAATTAGCTTAGCTTGAAATAATTTATAGATGCCAAAAAGAGATTTCTTTACCCATTTCCAGAGTTAGGGTTTTCTGAGAGCATGAGTGGGTTTAGACGTTGTTGGGTCATTTACATGTAGCTGATAAATTCATAATTTCTGCTTTATTTAATGTGAGCCTGATAAATAGCTTACGTGTTGAGGCTGAATGTGGAAAAATGCAGATGCTACATAACAATTTCAGGACACTTCTATTAACATTCCTCCATTTGAGGAGTTCATAATAGAGGTGGTTACAGTCTCTTCCCTTTTATATTTAGAAATCGCAACACTATAATCATTTATTCACTCAAGTGGCATTTAGTTCTTACCCCCAACATTCTTGTTTCCTCTCTTATCCACAGATGAGTTCGTGGCATTTTTCACTAAGATACAATAGAGAAATGAAAGAATAAAATGTGTTCCTTTTCTGTAGGAAAATATGAAAACAAATTAATGTTAATTTTTTGGGGGGTAAGAAACTTAAACTTTAGAGGGAAATCCAACCTATAGCTGCCTATTTTTCATGACTTTGTTGTTCCCTGAGAGCTTTTTGCATGAAACCACCAAGATTACCATCTTGAGAAATCCATTAGTTACCTCTCAAATTGTTTGTTCACTTACAAACCTTAAATTAGGCTTTAGTAAATAGAATATGGTGACTGTCCCAATAACATCAATCCCTCTAGAAATTACCCATATCCCCACATCTTACAGGGTCAGAAAAATTGGGCTTTTGGTTGCCATGGTTTATTCTCTTACTCATTGTTTCCCTCTAAATTAAAGCCTGGTTCAGGGGTACCTGACTGGAAGAACCCATGTCATATACCTCCACCAGATGCAGGGGAGGCTGGAAAATAGAGTGATATGTTATATTCTGGAAAGGTGGGCTTCATAAGTTAGGAATCAATAAAAATACAGAGAGGGTGTTCAATAGATAAGAAAATTACAACTCACAGATAGCTATCATTAGATTGTATATAACCTGTGTTATTCTCCCTAGCATCCATATTTAGTATCCATAATTATTATTTTATCCTAGCTGATTGGGTCAAAGGTAAACATCTAAAGCAAGGCGAGTTCATGATATTCTCTTTCCAAGATTGTTCAGGCTGGTCTCTTGTTGAGAAGATGTAAAAATTTAGTAGCAGTGGCATTGCCATGCTCTTCTCTAATGGACAAAATTGTAGAGAAAGTAAGTTTTGAGAATGAGAGGATAGAGAAGATACCCAGAGAAAACCAGAGATGGAAGAACAGAACTTCCCAAGATTATGATGGCTTTCCATTTTCTAGTTCCAATTTCTTTCAGAAACCTGGCTGATTTCTGGTCCTTACATTATGTAAAATACCTGTTCATATATTATAACAAATATATCTTAATTTTGCTAAAACTAATAAGAGATAGCTTTTGTTTCTGACAACATTTTTTTTAATTGCTTTGTCTTGTAAATTTTCTCATGTGGTTTTGACAGTCTCCCCAATCTCCAAGGGAAGGTTGTCAAAGTCTAAGATCTTGTCTTTACATTTTTCATTTATAAACGTTTCCTTTCACTTATACAAACCGTGAACTCTTAAGGCTTAAATTGCCTTTGAGATGGCCCATTAAGCTTGAAATTGAAAGTTATAGTGGAAAGAGTCAAACTTGAGTTCGTATCTTGCCAGTTGTGAGTTCAAATCTTACCTTACATGACCTTGTTCACATCATTTACTCTTCCAAAGTCTGTTTCCTCAGCGCCAGAAAAACAAAAGCAAAAACAAAAACAAAAACAAAAAAACCCACCCTCCCTCCTATAGCACTATATTGGGGAGCAAACAAGAGAAACTTACAAAATTGAAACTCGAACAAGAGGAACTTATGGTCCACAGCAGACCATGCCCTACAATGACTTGATCACAAGGCCAGAGGGGTGTGATCCTGCAGTTGATCCTGCAGTTGGTGCCCTTAGTTCTGGATCTTCCGGCTTCAGAGTTGCGGAGGCAGCACCTCCCTGGTGGGAGATGTTTCCTGGATGGTGACCCTCATCTCTTCTCGCGAGGTTCCAACGCAGCGGTTATGGTCTAGAGCGGCCGCCAGGGGACTCCACGTGGAGACCTGCGCCGACACAGGCACCCTGCGGGCCTGGAAACTGTTCTGAGCCTGCTGTCTCTCAGGACGGCAGTGAGAGATGAGGCGTGGGGTGGGATCTGACACAACGAATGCTTTCCTGCGCATGTTAGCGTCATACTCGCTGCGCCTGACTCCAGCCGCAGGCCGCTTCTCTGGATGCCTCCACAGAGACTTCGTTATCAAGCAAATGCCCTCTTCATCACTTCTGTAATAGATTAGTATTAACAAGTCTTTTTACTTTTAATCCCCACAAGGTCTAGAGGGAAGGGTACTAATCAATAAACCTGGGCTCTGGTCCTTAACTCTCCCTTTTATTTGGTAGTTGCCTGTTTGAGCAAAATATTGATCTTCCCTATTCTTTACGTTGTTTTTCTGTATAGTTAAGGTGTGCATTTTGGGGTAAAGTAAATTATAAAATAGAGAGACCGCAGATTTCAATGTGCCCTTAATCCTGTGCCTGGTGATGACCTGCCAAATGTCAGGCAAACAGTCAAAAGACAAGTAAACAAATAACAACAACAACAAACCCCAAAACCAAAACCAAAGTGTACAGTCACTGCAGACTTTTTCAGCTTCCTATGAAAACTCTTCAGAGATAATATTTTATGCCCAGTGAGACTCTGTGCTTAATTCAAGTTGCTATATATAGATAAAATACCTTTCCATAGCCTGAAAATAAAACGTATAATATGTGATATGATCTATAATTATTATGTACATGTATTTTATATATCAGGAAGTTTATAAAAGAGAAAAACACCCATCATAGCATGATGATTTTATGAATTATTAATATACTTGTCAGTTGATATTATTTATAGACCCTCTATATTATATGCAATTTAAACTTAAAAAATATGTCACAAAGTGCTTGGTGTATCAGAACTGAAAATCCTTTTTTTTTTTTTTTTTTTGAGGCGAAGTCTCACTCTGTCACCCAGGCTGGAGTGCGGTGGCATGATCTCAGCTCACTACAACCTCTGCCTCCCGGGTTCAACCGATTCTCCTGCCTCAGCCTCCTGAGTAGCTGGGATTATAGGCACATGCCACCATACCTGGCTAATTTTTGTATTTTTAGTAGAGACAGGGTTTCACCATGTTGGTCAGGCTGGTCTTGAACTCCTGACCTTGTGATCCACCTGCCT
>NW_012119710.1:8735656-8736658 GCF_000951035.1 Colobus angolensis palliatus | reverse complement strand
GGTTACATGTGCAGGTTTGTAGGTTTTTTTGTTTTGTTTTGTTTTTTGAGATGGAGTCTTGCTCTCTAGCCAGGCTGGAGTGCAGTGGCATGATCATGGCTCACTGCAACCTCAACCTCCTGGGCTCAAGCAATCCTCCCACCTCAGCCTCCCAAGTAGCTGGGACCACGGGTGTGTGCCACCACACCCAGCTAAGTTTTTGTATTTTTAGTAGAGACAGGGTTTCACCATGTTGGTCAGGCTGGTCTCGAACTCCTGACCTTGTGATCCACCTGCCTCGGCCTCCCAAAGTGCTGGAATTTCAGACATGAGCCACCACACCTTGCCCTGATCAAAGCAGAGTGAGCTGTTTGCCATTTCCTGTGTAAGTGAATATTGAATGTTATTTTGGAGTACATCTTTTTGAATTCTTTCCTGACCACATGTGGAGCTATACTAAGTTAGGGAGATTAGCACCTAAAGTAAAAAAGGGAAAAATGTTTGTGGAGGAATTGGAGGCTTGAGAAAAGATGCTTTTCCTAGTTCTTGTTGGTATATAGAGGTAATTTTTGAAGTTAAAGGTGAGGTCATTTGTATAGAGGGCTATTTTTGAATAAAGTTACTAGAAACATTCTAAACTTTTTTTTGTTCAAATATGGACTAATTTCTGTTATACCTTGGAATATATACCTAGGAATGTGATTGCTGAGTCATAGGGCATACTTTTAATTGGCTATAGTTGATTCTGCTAAATAACTTCCTAAAAATATCAATTTATGCTTCCCTCATACACAATATGAGACTTGCATATATCGCTAATACTTGATGTTTTTAGTTTTTGTGATTTTATATTTTAGCATATGTGTAGTAGAGTTGTATTCAGGGTTTTTCATTTCCTTTAATGGTAATGATGTTGCGCACATTCTTATATGCCTATTGGATACTTGGTGATCCTCATTTGAGAAGTACCTATTCACGTTTTATACCCAAGTTTATATTAGTCTATTTCTTTTTTTTTTTTTT
>NW_012119710.1:8717700-8730819 GCF_000951035.1 Colobus angolensis palliatus | reverse complement strand
ACCCAGTTCGAGCTTCCCAGGGGCTTTGTTTACCTAGTTAAGCCTCAGCTGCTGCCTTGCAGATCGCCGCAGACTGCTATGTTAGCAAGGAGGGAGGCTCCGTGGGCGTGGGACCCTCCTGGCCAGGGATATATTCTCCTGGTGTGCCGGTTTGCTTGCAGCGCAGTATTGGGGTGGGAGTTACCCAATTTTCCAGGTGTTGTGTGTCTCAGTTCCCCTGGCTAGGAAAAGAGATTCCCTTCCCCCTTGTGCTTCCCAGGTGAGGCGATGCCTCGCCCTGCCTCAGCTCTGGCTGGTCAGGCTGCAGCAGCTGACCAGCACCGATTGTCCGGCACTCCCTAGTGAGATGACCGCAGTACCTCAGTTGAAAATGCAGAAATCACCGGTCTTCTGTGTCGCTCACGCTGGGAGTTGGAGACTGGAGCTGTTCCTATTCGGCCATCTTGCTCCGCCCCCTAGTCTATTTCTTAATACTTAGTAGGATTTCTTTATATAGGAAAACATGCAGCTTCTTGAGTCCAATAAACAGGCATGACTGGGAGGCAAAAACAGATTTTGAGAGAGATTCATCCACTTTTAATTCCTGGGGTTCCATGACAAAAACTGATTTCTTCCCAAAACAGGGTGAGTGGTGCCTTCACTGTTTTTCCCAAGGAGTCCAATGACCCCAGGAGTTATCTTAAGGCCTCTCATGTGTGTATCGAGTGGCAAGACAAAATGGAGAAAAAGAATTTAGGCAACTGAGAACAAAACCTTTTTCCAGCAAAACAAGATCCAAGAAAAGAAAAACATAAAGGCCTTTTTAAATATACCTATAACTTGGATATCCACTTTTAATTAAGTTGAGTGCTGTTTAATGCTCATTTACCATTGCAAAAATCTTGATGTGAGTCTTTTGCCAGGAATACGAATTCAAATTACCTTCTGTCATTCATTTGAAGATGTCTGTTGATGATAAGTTTCAAATTTCAATGTAATCTAATTTATTAATGTTATCTTTCTGGGTAATCTTTAGTGTGTCCTGTTAAAAAGTTTTTTTCCTATCCAAAGTTAATAAAGATATACTTCTATGTTATATTCTAAATGCTTTATTGTTCTGTTTACATTTTGAGCCATCTGAAATTGATTTTGTATGATATAAGGTAGAGGTCAAAATCTTTGTGGTTCTTTTTCTGGTTTCTAGATTCTATTTCAGTTTCTGTCTCATTCTTCTGTATGAGGATATTCAGATTTCCCATTTATTATGCAAGTTACATCATTTATTGAAGAGACTATCCTTCCCTCACTGCGTATTCTTGCACCTTTGTAGCAGATTAGTTGACTGTATATGTGTGGATTTATTTCTGGGTTTTCTATTATAGAATATTACATGTTATGTATGTTTCATAAATCCTATAAGCTTTATTTCTCTTTATTCTTTTTTTCTCCTCTGAATGTATATGTATTAGTTTGTTTTCACGTTGTCATAAAGATACTATCCAAGACTGGATAATTTATAAACAAAGGAGGTTTAATTGACTCACAGTTCTGCATGGCTTGGGAGACCTCAGGAAACTTACAATCATGGTGGAAGGGAAAAGGGAAGCAAGGCATCTTCTTCACAAGGTGGCAGGAGGGAATTGCAAGCCGGGGAAATGCCAGATGCTTATAAAACCATCAGATCTCATGAGAACTCACTCACTATCATGAGGATACCATGGGGGAGACTGCCTCCATGATCCAGCCAACTCCCTCCCTTGACACATGGGGATTACTATTTAAGATGAGATTTGGGTGGGGACATAGAGCCAAGCCATATCAGTATATTTTAAAGTAATCTTTTACTTCACAGATGGGTTTGATGAGTTTTGCTGTTGATGCTCTCTATTGAATTTTTTTTTTCAGCTTTTATTTTAAGTTCTGGGTTACATGTGCAGGTTTGTAGGTTTTTTTGTTTTGTTTTGTTTTTTGAGATGGAGTCTTGCTCTCTAGCCAGGCTGGAGTGCAGTGGCATGATCTCGGCTCACTGCAACTCTGCTTCCCGGGTTCAAGCAATTCTTCCGCCTCAGCATCCTGAGTAGCTGGGACCACGGGTGTGTGCCATCATGCCCGGCTATTTTTTTGTATTTTTAGAGAGATGGGGTTTCACCATGTTGGCCAGGATGGTCTCGATCTCCTGACCTCGTGATCTGCCCACCCCGGCCTCCCAAAATGCTGGGAGTAGAGGCATGAACGACTGTGCCTGGTCTGTAGGTTTGTTTTAGAGGTAAACATGTGCCATGGTGGTTTGCTGCACAGATCAACCCATCCCCTAGGTATTAAGTCCAAGATCCATTAGCTATTCTTCCTGATGCTCTCCCACCCCACCCATGACATTTTTCATGCAGTGCATGTTGTTCCCCTCAATGTGTCCATATGTTCTCCTTGTTCAGCTCCTACTTATAAGTGGGAACATGCAGTGTTTGGTTTTCTGTTTCTGTGTTAGTTCACTGAGGTTAATGGCTTCCAGCACCATCTATGTCCCTGCAAAGGACATGATCTCCTTCCTTTTTATGATTACATAGTATTCCATGGTGTATATGTACCATATTTTCATTACCGAATCTATCATTGATGGGCATTTGGGTTGATTCCATGTTTTTGCTATTGAGTAAGTGTGCATGTATCTTTATAATAGAATGATTTATATTCCTTTGGGTATATACCCAGTAATGGGATCCAGCGGCAGCCCATCAAAAAGATTATCCACCGTGATCAAATTGGCTTCATCCCTGGGATGCAGGGTTGGTTCAACATATGCAAATCAATAAATGTAATTCATCACATAAATAGAACTAAAGACAAGAACCACATGATTATCTCAATAGATGCTGAAGAGGCCTTTGATAAAATTCAACATCCCTTCATGTTAAAAAATCTCAACAAACTAGGTATTGAAGGAACATGCCTCAAAATAATAAGAGCCATATATGACAGACTGACAGCCAATATCATACTGAACAGGCGAAAGCTGGAAGCATTCCCTTTGAAAACCAGCACAAGACAAGGATGGCCTCTCTCACCACTACTGTTCAACATAGTATTGGGAGTTCTGGCCAGGGCAATCAGGCAAGAGAAAGAAAAAAAGGGTATATTCAAATAGGGAGGGAAGAAGTCAAATTATCTTTATTTGCAGATGACATGATCCTATATCTAGAAAACTCCATCCTCTCAGCTCAAAAGCTTCCTCAGCTGATAAGCAATTTCAGCAAAGTCTCAGGATACAAAATCAGTGAGAAAAAATTGCTAGCATTCCTATACACCAACATGGACAGAGAGTCAAATCATGAATGAACTTCCATTTGCAATTGCTACAAGAGAATAAAATACCTAGGAATACAACTAAAAAAGGAAGTGAAGAACGTCTTCAAGGGGAGCTACAAACTACTGCTCAAGGAAGTTAGAGAGGACACAAACAAATGAAAAAAACATTCGATGCTCATGGATAGGAAGAATCAATATTGTGAAAATGATCATACTGCTCAAAGTTATTTATAGATTCAATGCTATTTCAGTTAAACTACCATGGACATTCTTCACAGGATTAGAGAAAAAACTATTTTAAAATTTTTGCTAAGCAAAAAGAACACAACTGGAGACATAATGGTACCTGCCTTCAAAGTATACTACAAGGCTACAGTAGCCAAAAGAGCATGGTACTGGTGCAAAAACAGACACATAGAGCAATGGACAAAAATAGAGAACTCAGAAATAAGACCACACACCTACAACCACCTGATCTTCAACAAACCTGACAAAAACAAGCAATGGAGAAAAGATTCCCTCTTTAATAAATGGTGCTAGGAGAACTGCCTAGCTATATGTGGAAAATTAAAACTGGACCCCTTCCTTACACCTTATAGAAAAATTAACTCAAGATGGATTAAAGGCATAAATGTAAAATCCAAAGCTGCAAAGGCCCTAGAATAGACTCTAGGCAATACCATTCAGGACATAGGCAAGTGCAAAAACTGTATGATGAAAATGCCAAAAGCAATTTCAACGAAAGCAAAAATTGACAAAAGGGACCTAATTAAACTAAATAACTTCTGCACGGCAAAAGAAACTATCATCAGGTCAGGCATGGTGGCTCATGCCTGTAATCCCAGCTCTTTGGGAGGCTGAGTCAGGTGGATCATGAGGTCAGGAGTTCAAAACCAGCCTGGCCAAGATGGTGAGACCCTGTCTTTACTAAAAATACAAAAATTAGCCGGGTGTGGTGGTGGGGTGGTGGGCACCTGTAATCCCAGCTACTTGGGTGGCTGAGGCAGATAATTGCTTGAATCTGAGAGGTAGAGGTTGCAGTTAGCTGAGATCGCACCACTGGACTACACTACAGCCTGGGTGAGAGAGCGAGACTCTATCTCAAAAAAAAAGAAAGAAACTATCATCAGAATGAACAGACAACGTACAGAATGGGAGAAAACTTTTACAATCTGCCTATCTGACAAAGGTCTAGTATTCAGAGTCTACCATGAACTTAAGTTTATAAGAAGAAAAAAAACCAGGCAATCCCATTAAAAACTGGGCAAAGGACAAGAACAGACAATTCTCAAAATAAGACATTCATGTGGCCAACAAACATATGAAAAAAGCTCAACTTCACTGATCATTAGAGAAATGCAAGCCAAACCACAGGGAGATACTATCTCATGCCAGTTAGAATGGCGGTTATTAAAAAATCAAGAAACAACGGATGCTGGAGAGGATGCAGAGAAAAGGAATGCTTTTACCCTTTTTGTGGGAGCATAAATTAGTTCAACCATTGTGGAGGACAGTGTGGCAAATCCTCAAAGATATAGAAGCAGAAATACCATTTGACTCAGCAATCACATTACTGAGTCTATTGCATTTTTTACTTCATTTATTATATTTTTCAGCTCCAAAATTTGTTGTTTTAAAATAATTTTAATCTCTGTTCAAAGTGTATCTGTTTGATCATTTATTATTTTCCTTATTTCATTGAGTTGTTTATATTTTCCTGAAGTTTGCTGAGCTTTCTTAAAGCAATTATTTTAAATGGTCTGTGAAGCAGTTTGTATATCTTTATTTCTTTGGGATCAGCTACTGGGAGACTGTTATTTTGGTAGTATGTCTCCTTAGTTGTTCATGTTCCTTACTGCCTTATATTGATTTCTCTGCATTTGTGGAGCAGTCACCTATACTAGAATTTACAGGCTAGTTTTTGTGTATAAACACCTTTTCCTGTGGGTAAAAAGGAGGTGCAAGTGTGTTTGCTAGGTGGGATGCAGCAGAAGTTCTGGCATCACTAAGGGGCACAGCTGTGCAGTCTCTTTGCAGCTCTGTCAGCTCGGTTTGATATTGACAAAGATTACATGGATCCTCAGCATGCAATAGTGTGGATGTTTGTTGCAGCAGTGTGAGTTTTTGGGGTTTATGGTGGTTGTAGCTGTTAGGGTCTTCTTGATCCTGATGTTGTAATGATGGAAGTTCTCTTGACACTGGATCCTACTTGCAAGCCCAAATGGCATTGGCACTGAAGTCTGCTGAGTGGTACCTGTGGAGTGGTCATAGACATGAAGCCTGAAGTGTTGGGATTCACTCAGGATGGTAGCAGAAATATTAAAGGGAAATATTAGGAAAAGTTACAAGAAATAGTCACAAACTTGTTGGAAGGCCGAAAGGTTACATAGCTTGTAATAATTGAATGGGCTCAAGGCAACTGGTTCTTATCTGAGAGCATTAGGTCATAGGGTAAATACTAGGGGCAATAGAGGCTTCCCCAGTTAAGTCTGTTTACCCTACCTCCATTAACTAACTTTTGAGCCAGATGGCCCTCTTCGGGGGAGGTCGACCAGGAATATTGTCCCCTAATGGTGTTTACTTTAGATCGCAGTACCTGAGCTTTAATTATTCCTAGAACTACTCTCTTAACCATGTTAATTATCCACAAGTGTGTTGACTCAGAGCTTTTGTTGTTTATTGTATACTAAATAAATGCCTGGAGTGTGAACTTCTCAGGGCTGGCTGCAGCGACAAACCCTTCTTGGTGTGCAGGCGGTTGGATGCTCAGCAGGACTGGCAAAACAGAGTGTCTGTGTATATCAGTGTAGATTTTATTCATCCGTCGTTTGGGTCAGGGTCTGCGGGTGGACCCCCCACAGCTAATGCGCTCCAGTGAGGTGCAATATCTCACTGAAGCACTGGTACTTGTGGAGGGTCTATGAATCCTGAATCTGAGGTGGTACTGGCATTGGTGGCTTGGGCACTGGTACCCTTTCACTGACCCCTCATGCTTCCCGGGTGAGGTGATGCCCCGCCCGGCTTTGGCTCACACTCTGTGGGCTACACCCACTGTCCAACAAGTCCCAATGAGATGAACCCAGTACCTCAGTTGGAAATGCAGAAATCACCTGTCTTCTGCATCACTCATGCTGGGAGCTGTAGACTGGAGCTGTTCCTATTCAGCCATCTTGGAGTAATCTTGGGATTGCTTTCTTGATTTATTTTTTGGATTGATTGCTGTTTGCATGTAGAAAAACTATTGATTTTTGTGTGTGTTGATTTTATATCCTGCAAATTTACTGAATTCATATCAGTCCTGTGAGTTTTTTCATGGAGTATTTACATTTTCCTAAATATAGGATCATGCCATCTGGAAAAAAAGATAATTTGACTTCTTCCTTTCCAATCTGGGTGCCCCTTATTTCTTTCTCTTGCCTAATTGCTCTGGCTAGCAATTCCAGTACTACGTTGAATACAAGTGGTGAAAGTGGGCATCTTTGCCTTGTTACAGATCTCAGTGGGAAGGCTTTCAGTTTTTCTTTGTTCAGTATGATATTAGCTGTGGGCTTGTCAATATGGTCTTTATCATGTGCATGTATGTTCCTTCTATGCCAGTTTGTTGAGGGTTTTTATCAGGAAGGGATGTTGAATTTTATTGAATGCTTTTTCAGACTGTATTGAAATGATTATATAGTTTTTGTTCTTTATTGTTGCTATGATTTACCACGTTTATTGATTTGTACATGTTGAACCATGTTTGCATCTCTAGGTTGAATTCCAATAGATCACGATAAATAATCTCTCTTAGTATGTTGTTCAGACTGCTAGTATTTTGTTGAAGATTTTTGCATCTATGTTCATTAGGGATATTGGCCTGTAGTTTTTGTTGTGTTCTTGTTTGGTTTTGGTATCAGAGTAATTCTAGCCTTATAAATGAGTTGAGTACTATTCTCTCCTCTTTAATTTTTTGAAATAGTTTGAGTAGAGTTGATATTAGTTCTTCCAATGTTTGGTAGACTTTAACAGTCAATCTGTCAGATCCTGGACTTTTCTTTGATGGGAGACTGCTTATAACTGCTTTGATCTTGTTGCTCATTATTGATATGTTCAGATTTTCTATTTCTTCATAGTTCAATCTTGTTAGGTTGTATGTGTCCAGAAATTTATCCATTTCTTCTAGATTATCCAAGTTATTGGCACATAGTTGTTCATAATAGTCTCTAATGATCCTTTGTATTTCTTTGGTTTCAGTTGTAATGTTTCCTTTTTCTTCTCCAATTTTATTCATTTGGGGCTTCTCTTTTTATTCTCCTTTTTATTCTAACTAAAGGTTTCCCAATTTTGTTTTATCTTTTCAAAATTCAACTTTTCATTTTGCTGATCTTTTGTATTGTTTTTTGGTCTCCATTTCACTTATTTCTGCTCTGATCTTTTAGAAGTGTCTTTATTTCTACTAATTTCAGGGTGGTTTATTCTTGCTTTTATAGTTCCTTGAGGTGCACTGTTAGTTTGCTTATTTGAAATTTATTTAATATAGCTATTTATTAGTATAAACTTCCCTCTTAGTACACTTTTTCTGCATCCCATAGATTCTGGTGTCTTTTGTTTCCATTTTCATTTGTTTCAAAGATATTTAAAATTCCTTCTTAATTTCTTGCTTGACCCAATGGTTGTTTGAGAATATATTGTTTAATTTTCATGTATTTGTACAGTTTCCCAAGTTCCACTTGTTCTTGATTTCTAGTTTTATTCCATTGTGGTTGGAAAAGATACCTGATACAATTTTTACTTTTTTGAATTTGTTGAGACTTATTCTGTGGCTAAAATATGGTCTATCCTGGAGGTTATTCCATTTGCCGATGAGAAGAATATGTGTTCTGCAGCAGTTGGGCAAAGTGTTCCCTAAATGTCTGTTAGGTCCAATTCATGTGTAGTTTAACTACAATATTTCTTTGTTGATTTTCTGCATGGATGATCTGTCCACTGCCAAAAATGTGATGTTGAAGTCCCTTACTATTATTGCATTATAGTATATCTCTCATTTCAAATCTATTAATATTTGCTGATATATTTGGGTGCTCTGGTGTTGGGTGCATACATATTTACTATTGTTATCTCCTATTGTTGAAGTGACACCTTTATCATTATACAATGGCCTTTTTGCCTTTTTGTATAATTTTTGACTTAAAGTCTATTTTATATTATCTAAGCATAGCTACTCCTGTTCATGTTTGGTTTCCATTTGCATGGGATGTCTTTTTCCATCCTTCACTTTCAATCTGTGTGTGTCTTTATAAGTGAAGTAAATTTCTTGTATGCAGCATATAGTTGGGTTCTGTTTTTAATTCATGTAGCCACTGTATGTCTTGTAATTGGATAATTTAATTTACTTAATAATAGTGTTATTATTGACAGGTAAGGCCTTACTACTGCCATTTTGCTACTTGTTTTATAGCTGTTGTGTAACTTTTCTCTTCCTTTCTTACTGTTTTCCTTTGTGCATAAGTGGTTTTCTCTGGTAGCATGTTTTAATTCATTGTTTTTAATTTTTAGGATATCGATTATAGTTTTTTACTCTGTGGTTTCCATTATGCTTATATAAAGCATCTTATAGCTATAGCAAGTTGTTTAAAACTGACACCAACTGAACTGATTGCACACAACACAAAAACAACCCTGTATACGTTAACTTCCTTCTCTCCCCACATTTTGAATTTTTTAAATCACAGTTTACTTTATAAAAAATATTGCCTATTTAAAATAGTTGTATTTTATACCTTCAGGATTTCTGTTTTATTTTAATTATTTCAATCTCTCTTAAAATTTCTTGATAAATATTGCCTATTTAAGATAGGCAATATTTTTATTTTTAGTAGTTTAAAATGTTCTTATTTTTAATAGTTTTGGCGTTTAGTCTTCTTACTAAAGATATAAATCGTTTAAACACCACAGTTACACTATCAATTTAACAATCACCTTAGCATTCTGTTCTTTGGGTTTGAAGAACTCCCATTAGCACTTCTTGTTGGACAGGTGTAGTAACAATATATTTCTTCTGCTTTCGTTTGTCAGTTAAAGCTTTTTCTTTCTTCTTCATTTCTGAAGGATAGCTTTGTTGGGTACAGTATTCTTGTTTGGCATTTTCTTTAGCACTCTGGATATATTGTTTTACTCCCTCCTGGCCTGTAAAATTCCTGCTGAGAAGATCTCCCTTATATTTTGTTTCTTTTCTCTTGCTGCTTTTTGAATCCTCTCTTTGTCTTTTACCTTTTAGTGTTTATGTCTTGGGGTGTTCTTATTTGTGTTAAATCTGATTGATGACCTTTAACCTTTCCGTGCCTGGATATTTGTATCTTTCTTCAGGTTTGGAAAGTTCATGTTATTATTTATTTGAATGAGCTTCCCATCCCTTTGTCTTTTTCAATTCCCTCTTTGACTCTAATAACCTGAATATGCTGTCTTTTAATGTTGTCTCATAGGTCCTGTAAGCTTTCTTTATTATTTTTCATTCTTTTTTCTCCTCTGACTGTATATTTTCAAATAATCTGTCTTAGAGCTCACTGCGTATTCTGTTTGATCACTTTTGCTGTGTATGCTGTCTATTAAATTTTTCATTTCATTCATTGTATTTTATACCTTCAGGATTTCTGTTTGATTTTAGTTATTTCAATCTCTCTTAAAATTTCTATGATAAATTTCTAAATGGATTCTCTGTGTTTACTTAAAGTTCATTGGGCTTCCCTACAGCAGCTTTTTTGAATTCTTTGTCTGAGAGAACACATCTCCATCATTTTAGGGTTGGTCTCTGGTGCCTTATTTTCTCCATTTGTTGAGGTCATATTTCCCTGAATGTTCTTGATGCTTGTGGAAGTGTGACAATATCCATGCATTCAGGGATTAGGTATTTATTTCATTCTTCACAGACTGGCTTTGTTTGTGCCTGTCCTTTAGAGGGATTTCCAGGGATTCTAAGCTGACTTACTGTTGTTTTACCAGAGCCTGTGACCACTGCAGCTATCTCAGCATTATAAGGCACCTTAAGCCCAGGCTTACTGTGAACCTCTTGAAGACTTCAAGGTTGACACAGCTTTCTGATCCAGATGGACCTGGGAAAGACTCAAGAAGGGTACTGGGATTGTGTGAAAATGCTGAATGACTGTCCCAGTGACCCAGATAGGCATACCGCCTAGCAAGTCTCTGTACAGGTAGGCTGTGTCCCTAAGTGCAGCAAGAGTAGCTAGAATTGAGACTGGGCCCTTTTGGGAACTGCTGTGAGAAGGAGGCTAGTGGGCCCATGTCAGTTCAGATAAGCATGCATCATCCAGCAGATTCCTGCACAGGTTGACAAGTTTCTTGACTGCTGCAGGAAGGGCCAGAGCTGAGATTGGACCCCCTCAAGATCTGCTGTGAAACAGAGGGTGGGGTGCTGGTATAGCTACCTGACTGTACCAGGAGGGTTTTGAGCTGAAATTGGGCCCCCTTGGGATTTTCAGTGAGACAGAGGATGAGGAGGTCAATTTCAGTGTAGAGGGGTGCATGCCACCCAGCAAGTTCCTGCACAGATTGGATAGTTCCTTAACTGCAGTGAGAGGGGCCAGAGCTGAGATTGGGGCCCCTCAGGATCTGCAGTGGGATAAAGGTTATAGAGCTCAGTCTTGTTGGCTCAGAGGGCACATATCTCCCAGGAGGACCCTGCAAAAATTGGATGGTTCCTTGACTGCAGCAGAAGGGACTGGAACTGAGACTGGGCTCCCTTGGGGTCTCCTTTGTGATATAGGATGGAATACTCATCTTGTTGTCCCAGACAAGTACTCATTTCCCAGCAGATTCTCAGCACAGATGGGATAGTTTCTCACTGCAGTGAGAGGCACTGGAGCTGAGAGTGGACCTGCTTGGGATCTGCTGTGGGACAGAGGTTGGCAAGCCCATCATGGAGGCTCAGAATTTTGGGTTACAAGAGATGAGTGAGTCTCACTTTGGGGTTCTTGTGTGAGTAGCTCTGAGCTGGGACCTCAGCTAAGGAAGGCTGAAGCAGAGCCACAGTGCACCTTTCAGGGTCACTGCCAAGATCAATGTCAGCAGGCAGACAAGCCTTTCCACCACGGCACTGGTGAGCATGATTTCTTCTGGAACCCTTGGTAGATGGTTTTGGTTGTAGGCTCAAAGCCAAATGAGGCTTTAAACAAACACCTTCGAGGGCTAGGATATTACCGGGCTTGAATCTACAAGCAATCTCGGCAAATCAGCCACTTGGGTGTTGGTCTGCACTCTAAAAATGACTCTCCTGGATCTTGGGCTCCAATGGGATTTGACAAACTCCTACCTGAATCCCAAGGCTCCTGCAGAGAGACTTTTGACTTGGAATGGGTGCAGAATTGTTATTGTTCTGCAAGATATGAGTAGGTTATTTTCTAGTCTGCCATCATGGTAACATCAACCCTCAATACTTTTAAGTACCATCAAAATCAATCAGTTTATAGCTGATCTTTCCTCTGTTTCCAGATTTGTATTTTCAACTACTTAATTGACATCTCTACTTTGATGTTCTATAGTTACCTCAAACTCAACTTATCCTAATAGAATTTGTCATTTTATCCAATTCTGTTATGTCTTATATGCTTTATATCACTGTAGGTTTTATCTAATCCAGAAACTAGGGGATTATTTTAGATTTCTTCACACCTATGTTTAATCAGCCAGTAAGGCTAAAACTTACCACGTTTCATTGCTTCTCTGAATCACTACAATAATACTTCATTTTTCCCTCCCACAATCCAGTTGCTTTAATCAAATTTATACTTTCTATCGCATTTTCCCATATTTCATACTTTTTTCAATGTAAATCCAAGCCTATAATTTTCCTATTGAAATACTTTCCAATGGCCCCCTACTGTCTGCAAGCTTTAGTGCAATACTTTGGTATTAACTTTTTGGTGACTTGACTGCTTTATTATCTGACCTCCCCCGATCTCTCCAGCTTTCACTCTTGACTTCCTCCTCCCTGTCATTAGATTTTAATATATTTATTTTAGCTGTGATCTCTCCCACATTTCTAATAAGCTAAAATCTTCTATTCAAAATGTCTTCCTACTTTTCTGCTTGGTAAACTACTAATCCCCTGCTCAGGGGTCTTTCATAAAGCTTTATTCCTCTTATTTCACATCTGAAGGATTATTTCTTCTGTCGTATTTCTACCTTTTTATACTCTGTTAATTTATATGTCATACATAGTCTTAATTTGGTAGCTGTTTGTTTCCTCCCCTAAAATAAAGTCTCCTTGTCATCAGGTACCTTATTAATTGCTGATACTCCAGAGCTTAATACATTATTCATTGGCATACAGTAGACAATCTGAAAAAAAATGAGCTAAGCACTGAAATTCTTAGAATCAAGTAACCTCAGTTTACAGTGTTAGATAGCAATCAGTGAAACATCTTTCTGAAGTCATATTCCATATTAGAAGAGAGGGTGAACTGAATTCAGAACAGATTTCTAGAAAATTCTCCTTGTTGTGGAAAAACTGTCTGCTTTGAAAAGCAGTTGAACAGATGATCCAAACAATGATAACAAGAAAGAACCAAGGGGAAAGAAAGATAAGAAGGATAGCAGATATGTTCAGGGCAGAAAGGAACTTTAAATAAGGAGAAGAGAAGTCAAAGAACAATGAAGGAAATATGAATTAGAGGCCTTTTGATTCATACTTTGTTAAAGTAGAAGCTAGTTAAAGTAGAAGAACTCAGACTATAAAATGTGCTTTCAGGGAATCCTCCCTAACTCATTTTATGAGGCCAACATCATCCTGATACCAAAGCCTGGCAGAGACACAACAAAAAAAGAGAATTTTAGACCAATATC